>NC_062549.1:126274789-126367289 GCF_016906955.1 Phacochoerus africanus
TGAACCTGTTCTGTGTGTGCTTAAAGGACTCCAGCTGCAGCGTTTTTCTCTCCCACTGTCCCCAGTAGGCTTTCCCTGTCCCATAAAAGGCAACACGGGAAAACCTTTCCTCGCTCCCCAGGTGTCCCCCTGGGGTCTGTCTCCTTGCGTTTGTGTCTTGCCACCCTGCCCTGTGTCTGCTCAGAGCCCCTGGGTGCTCAGGAATCTGGCCCGCAGCTCCCCCCGGGGCGTGGGGTGAGCTGGCACGAGGCCGTGAGAAACGAGGCCCTAAGACACAGGGAAGTGGAAAAGCTACATAAGCATCCTGATATTTCTTAGCATGTCCTCTGATGGGCTGATGTAGTACCTGTGTCTGTGTGCACACAGCCGGATAAACTCGGCAGCATGTAATTAATTGGCGTGCCCTCTCCTTCAGAAGAAACCCAGAATGGAAGGCCAGAAAGAACCCTGCAAAGACAAAGACTTCCTTGCCCAAATGCCATGTCTGGGCAGAGGCAGTCGCAAGGCTGTGAGGTGAACAAATGAAGCTTCATCAGGAGCTTGCGTTCTTTTGTAGCATTAACCTAAGAATGCTGCCGTCTTCTCTTTCTGAAGCACTTTACAGTTTGCAAAGGACATTTGGACTCCCTTTTCCCATTTGACCTTGCCTTGGCTTTGGTCAGTAAAGCCTGCTCAGTTAGAAACGTGTTCAGTGGGCGTGTGCACGGCTGGAGAATGTGCCACCGTGGACTGTGAGCTGGCGTTTTAAAGAGGCAGGACCATCTTGATGAGCTGGTACCAGCATGGTGCACCATTCAGCTGGACATTTAATTTCTGATGAAGAGTGTCACAACGAAGAAAAAATGCAGGTCATACTGGCTACTGTTTTCCACGGTATTAGGGTTTTTTCCCTGCTGAATTTTAGAAGCACAACAAGGGGAGCAGACCCAACCAGGAAGGGAGGCAGAGACGGTTCTCGGCAACACCTCGGGCGTGGGAAATGTGGGTCTTAACTGAATCCTGGCAATGCTCTAACTTGGAAATTTAACCAAAGGTATTTTCCAACAGTGAAACAAAAGCCCATTTAAAAAGGCTCAGTGCATTGTTTTAGCTCTCTGTCTCCCTTTTCCCAAAGCCACCTTGGTAGTCTGGTCAAGGGGCACAGCTGGGAACATTACCTACATATAAAAAGTGAAATTTAAGGCGTAAAAATCTGTACTCCTAATAAGTTTTACTCCACTCTTTCCTTGATTTAAATAGAGCGTTCCAAAAGTATTACCCATACAGGGGGCACCTTTTTATATACATGTTTTGTTTAGAAACGGTGAGCTAGCAAACAGTGAAAACGACCTTGACCATTATAATTATTTATTGATAGAAATAATAGCCTTTTAATACCTGGATTGGGATCTCTTCTCTACTAATCATGCAACTTTCGTCCGTTTCAAAGAGGATTTGGTTCGAGTGAAAACAAGCGGCTGGTGCTCCCCTTGCGCCCCTGTGTTTGTGTTCTGGAATGTTTACGCAGGGTTTTGACTTGGCTCTAACCTGCAACTCCTGGCTTTTATTTCACTGGCAGCTGTAATTTTTAGATTAAGGGTTATAATTTTGGTAAGGAATATATGAAAAGTTATAGGTTCATGCTCGAAAGGAGGACCATTAAATATTCATTATTACCACTCAAATTAGTTATCACGTGCTGTATAACAGTAACCCGTTATCCTCTCACGCGCTTCGATTCGGCAGTAAGTGAACGGTAATATACAGCGCCTATCAGTCGAGGGCTTTTCGTTGGGGAACAGAGAGAGAGATGATTTGAAAGCCCATCTGACGTATTTATGTTGACAGATTATTTAAAGGAATTACTGCTTTGTCAATAAACATGTTTGTATATTGGAATGGGATCGTGTTTGGATTTACTTCTAGCTGTTTAATTACTCTGTGCTTGTGAAAAACAGGGCTGCTTCATATGGTTATGAGTAAAAAAAAAAAAAAAAATTCACGCTAGAGAGGTTGAAACGTCTTAGTCCTTTGCAGCCACCTAACCTTCCCATGAAGAAGCCCTTTTCATTTCATGAGCAGGCATTGAAACCTGGCTCTTTCAGCGAAGCAGGATTGTGTACTTTGTGAGGTCTCCCCATCTGGGAGCAAATTAGTCTTAAGGAAGAAAAGCAAAGAGTAAAAGCGAGAGATGGATTTTTATAAATGTCCTGGGTGAACATACATAGAGATGTCTTTTCAACCCATTTTGGAAAGATGCGAAGTGAAAATAAATAAATACAAGTGTGTTTTAGTGTGAAAACATTGTGCTGTTTTCTTTGCAACACCTTGATATGCCACCTCACCCATGTGCGGTCATTAGGATGGCCACATGGGTTTTTTGATCCCATGTATGAATCACTCCATATTCCTCAGTAATTTAAATTGGTTCTTTTCCCATAGAAAGAAAACCCCATGAATTTGATTCTGATCTCATCTAACTTTAGAGCGTTCTGTCTTAAGGAGTCAAATTGGAGCTGATGAAGATATTGTGCCTTTTTCCACGTTGCCTCTGGACCCTTCGTAATGATGGTTTACTTTATTTTATTTAATTTTTTTCCTGCACAGAGGAGAGCAAGAATATATAGGTCCATGAATCAATCTAGATAATGGGGAAGGCTGAATGTAATAAATAATACAGTAACAACCCTAAACTAATGAGCTGTTGCTAAGGTACATTTCATAGGCTCATCCTCTATATAAAAAGTCACTAATAACCCCTTGGTGTAATCAGATGATAAAGCTTTGCCATAAGGCAACACCTGTGCAATTAGAACTGCGGATTCCTTTGCACGTTTCATTAATTTCAGGATTTTGTAAAGGCACAATGACTACACTAATAATCTAGGGTACTTGACTCCGTGTCGACCGGAAGCAGAGTGTCTAATTAGATAAAGGTAATTAATTAGAGATAAATGGAGCTAATAAGGCTCAGTTAACACTAATTCTCTGAATTGAGACATTTTGGGACAGACACCTACTATCCCGCGGACTTTGATCTTTTGCATTAAGACTACGTTCTAGAGGAGTCAGAAAATACTGGCATTGAACAATTGAGCAGTGTCTTGATGGCCTGTTTAGGCATCCGAAACTAAAGAAGTGTTTTCTTTCATGTTGTGCTATTTCCCCCCTTTCTATTGCAGCTTCAAGAATTCACTCTGTAGTCATTCCGATCTGTTAGGCTCCATATCAATCTTAATAACCTTTGCTCTCATTTTCATCATCTGTCTTGCCCACCAATGGAAGAAAATCGCAAGTTGTTCTCTCTTAAGTAAAGTCTTAACTTGTCACATTAAGGAAGTGTCAAGACTCACCAGCTGTATCCTCAAATTCTCATCCTTTAAATCTGATTCTTGAAAGAGAACAAACCTGTGCTTTGCAGCGTCGGCCTGAAAATTCAGCGGTGTAGGGAAAAGAGCATGGGCTTTGAAGTCGAAAGACCCGAGCTCACATTCCTGTTCTCTCTTATTAAGCGAGTGACCCTAGGAAGATACTTAACCTTCCTTGAGGTCCTCTGATGGTAAACGGAAGTAACACCGATCCTTAGGTTACAGGCCTGTCGTGAACACTGAGTGAGGTAAAGCCTCTACCTGCCAGGCTGGGGTTGAACACATAACCTAGCAGCATATCTAGGTTGACTGAAATTAAGAATGAGAAATATTACATTTTCATTTCAGCCGCATCTTTGGGCTACATTGATACCTGCAGCAAGGGAGAGATTCAGAATTTTCTCCAGGGCTTCCTGTTGCAGCTCAGTGGGTTAAGGACCCAGTGTTGTCTCTGTGAGGATGCGGGTTTGAGCCTGTCCTTGTTCTGTGGGTTAAGGATTCGGCGTTGCCACGAGCTGCTGCATGGGTGGCAGATGCTGCTCAGATCCGGTGTTGCCGTGGCTGTGGTGTAGGCCCCAGCTGCAGCTCCGATGATTGGAACCCTGGCCTGGGACCTTCCATATGTGACAGGTGCAGAAGAAAAAAAAAAAAAGGAGTTTTCTCCCAAATAGCCAAATCAGGAAAGAAATCCACCCTAGTCTTCACTTGGAGGGTGTGAATTTATCTGCCTTGGTTTTGGATGACGGGATAATTAGCCCCTTGGCCTGTTGTCCACAGTCCCCAAGGAATGGACAGCTTGCCCTGGAATTAAACTCTGGGATGTACGTGGCTTCATAGGAGGTTGACGTTTGCGTCTTTCTTCCATAGTTTTCTGGGCCCTGCCCTCTGGTCTCTGTGGTCAGGTTTCTAGACTCCCCGAGATTGCTCTCTTGGTCTTCTAGTATCCCCGCTCTCGCTTCTTTCTCCTGTGACTTGATGGCCTGTGGTCACCGCCTTCATCTTCCTCACAGAGCACTTGCCTCGCTCTCTCCCTTGTCAAGAGCTTAAGAATACCCCTCGTTAAATGAAGACTCTGTCTTGCAGGCGCTCCGAGCACCCGTATCTGGTCCACATGATGTATCCGGCCGCTCTCCTGCCCTCCCTCTGCCAACGACTGCTTTTATTCCAGGCCAGCCAGGCTCACTGTTCTCATCTCTACCTCAAAAACCTCTCTCTTCTCCCTTCGGGACTTATTTCAAGTCCTTCCCTTCCCCCGAGGCCCGCCTTGGCAACTCGGCCTCCCTAAGAACATTCTCCATCTCCGAAGGCCCACGGCTGCTCGCAGTGGCACCACACCCATGCGAGGCCTCAGGTCAGGAACCGCATCCTGTTGTCCTTGTGTGCAAGGCACCCTCGCTCAGCATCCTCTTCCTCGAACGCCTGCACACGTCCTCAGTGTGTGTTACGAGACCCCCACACCCCCCAAACCAGACCCAAGACCACAGGGGCTCCAGCCAGGCCTCTCCTCAAGCTCATCTTATTTCCAAACACGCGGGCTGAACGCAGGGCCGAACCCAGGGCCAAACGCACGGCTCAGCCCAGGGCTCAACCCACGGCCGAACCCAGGGCCAAACCCAGGGCTGAACTCAGCCAAGTGGGCAAAGAGCCCCCATTCGTGGACCTCATGGTCAAGGCCGAGGCAAGCCACACCCACAGCACATACTTGTTGCTCTGTTCCATGTTCCCTGGAGGGGTTCAGCCCGGGGTCGAGCCCTCGAGACAGGCAATGCCGGGAGGCGACCCTGAGTATTAGAGCACCGGCAGTGGTAGTGCTGCTCCAGCGGGCCTTTCCGAAGGGCTGCGGGAGCGGGGCCGGAGCCCGCATTCCTTTAACGGAGCTTCTTGGTGCCTTGTCTGTGGAGGAGGGTTTCCATGGAGAGTCCAGGCCAGAGGAACTGAAACTCACATGCGTCGGATGCCCGGCTTGACTGATGCTGGTTGTGGAGCCTGGGCGTGGCGGTGTGATTTGCCTTGGCCAGCGCGCAGTAGCAGACATGTGACAGACAGAGACTTTAAAAATGCTTGGCCACGAGGTCCCCTGTATAGCACAGGGAACTAGAGCTAATCACCTGTGATGGAACGTGGAAAATAATGTGAGAAATAGAATATATATATATATATATGTGTGTGTGTGTATAAAACTGGGTCACTTTGCTGTACAAAGGAAATGGACAGAACATTGTAAATCAACTATAATTTCAAAATTTTCAGAGAAATGCTTGGGTCCAGAGCTTGCTGTTTGGCAGCTCTTGGAAACTCGAGCAGGCATGCGAATGAGCCCAGGCTGGCCAGCCCGATGTGTCTCCCTTCTCCCAGCCAAGAGACAAGCAGCCTGGCTGACCAGCAGTGGCTACAGGCACAGGTGAGACCAGCACAACGTCACACAGAATGGAACTAAAGCGCGATTGAATTAAATTTGGGGTTGTTCAGTACTCACCAGCAGATAACTGAGGCATGGGTGTGGGCTGTTTCACGGCTTGAACTCAGAGGAAGGCCAGAAGACCTGATGGGTTCGGTGTCCAATCTTGGAAGACACAGTGCAGACACATGACGGTACCTTCAAGGAAATCGAGACGCAAAGAAGCCTTCTCAGTCTTAGAAAGTAGGAGACTGGGTCTGGGTTTGTCATTTGCGCTTGGTGCAGGTCAAAGTTCGAGTCAGAGCTGGCAGGTGGCGTGGCAGGTCTGCATGGCGGCACCGCCGAAGCTGTGGGAAAGGACGAGGGTGAGAAGGACAGACTGGGGACGGAACTGGCGGGACTCCTACTTTTAGTGGGCTGTTCGGGAAGAGGCGCAGGAGTCAGAGGAGGAGGGTCAGAGAGGCAGGAAGCCTAGAATCGTGCAACTGGGAGCTCAGGCTGGGAGAATCCCAGGAAGGGTGGAGGGGTCGGCAGAACCACCTGCTGGGACGGCAGGCGCGACAGTAACGAGGACTGAGGGCTGAGGTGTCGCGTACCGTCTACAAAGCCCCTTTGTGTGTCTCATTCCCCCCCCCCCCCGTCTGTACCTGCGGCACATGGAGGTTCCCAGGCTAGGGGTCCAATCGGAGCTATAGCTGCTGGCCGCTGCCACAGCCACAGCAACACAGGATCCAAGCCTCATCTGTGACCTACACCACAGCTCAACGCCAGATCCTTAACCCACTGAGCAGGGCTCGTGAAACCTCATGGTTCCTAGTCAGATTTGTTTCCGCTGCCCCACGGTGGGAACTGCGTGTGTCTCATTTTCATCCAGCATCATAGGTGGATTCCAGATTGTTACCGTGCCTGTCTTGTAGATGACACAACAGGCACAGAGCCATTAAATGCTTTACAAATATTACCCATCTGGTAAGATGGCACGTTCCAAGTTCTTCAAATGCGTCCCATTCTCACCTACAGGAGACTGTTGCCCGAATTCAGCCTCTGTCTGCCAGTGCTGAATTGAAACTCAGAGACAGAGTTCTAGGTAGAGGAGAAAAAATAGCTTTATTGCTTTGCCAGGCAAAGGAGGGTCGGGGCAGGCTGATGCCCTGAAGACCGTGCCCCCCATGGGGAAGGATCGTGAGGGGTTTTATGGTAAAAAGGAGAAAGACAGGTTTTCAGACAGGAATCAGGATCAGGACACACATGCATTCTTCTTCCTTTGGGGGAGGCTTAGTCATCAAAGCTGGAGTCAGGAGGTCTCGGCCTGATCACGCTGGGGGTCTTCTGGGTCGTTGCCGAGAATAGCAGTGCTTGTGAAGAGGGTGTATGGATCAGAGATGAGAACAAACAAACTAGGAAAGTTCCTGAAAACATCATGTGCCAATAATCTTTAGCCCACAGGCCATTGCGTTCAGGGTGCCTAATCTTCAGCTTACGGGTGATGGGGTTTAGGGTGCAGTTAGGCCCGGGAGAAGGACAAGGAAGGACTCTAGGCTGTTCACTTTTAAAGTATTCATGTCTAAAAGAAGCATAAGGACTGTACCTTTTCTCTTGGGTGTATACGATGCCTGTATTGTGTGCATCCCTTGAGGGGGAGCCGGGAACCTGCCCCAAGGCTGTACTATGGCTGCTTGACTGGTCTTCCGTCTCCTGATCAGCAATGGTCTGAACCTGTCCCTAGAAACTCAGGGAAGGCCACGGAGGCTGAACGAGGGCCATCTCCTAAGAACAAAAATGGGGGGCGCAGAAAAGCTTTTGTGCCGAGGAGCCCACAGGGCCCTGCTCGGTTTCAAGCCCGCTGGAACTGTCGTGGAATCTGACGAGAGGAAAGTCTACAGCAGCCTAGAGAGAAGTCGGCTCAGGAGAGCTGGGGCGTGGGGAGGCTGGCTGGGGCTCGGATCGCATGGAGGTCGCACCGAGGATGTGCCACGGAGGGAGCAGAACGCTGCTGACTTGGTAGGAGCACGAGGGGCACCAGCTTTGAAAGGCAGGGAAGGGTGACAGAAGCGAGTCTGTCGACGGCAGGGAAGGATCAGTGGAAAGCGGGAAGGGGGACTCGAGTGCAAGAGAGAAAAGCAAACGCAAGAGAAAATAAAAACAGAAGAGAAATAAAGAGAACGGAAGCAAGAGAAGCAATTGAGAAGCAGTTGGTCGAGGCGGAAATGCCAGCATCTGCAGCCCCCCGGGTGGAAGAAGTGCTTGCCTTGCAGGGCCGGGGGATTGGTGGGAGGAGAGAGGAGGGAAATGAAGGGGAGGTTTGGGGTCGAGCCGGGGACTCTTGAGATCGGCTTCCCTCCAGGAAGTTGCGTGGATCTACCTCTGCCACGAGGTCTTGTAAATGTTTCTGGAACAACTGCCCTCATGAAGCAAATTGTCCGTCCTGGCAGAGTTATTTAATCTTGTGATGGAAAAGGCCGCTGCCTGACGTGTGTGTGTGTGTGTGTGTGTGTGTGTGTGTGTGAGTATGCACTCTGGGGGCGTCTGGGACCTGGGAGCGTGTGTGTGTGTGTGTGTGTGTGTGTGTGTGTGTGTGTGGAAAAGGCCGCTGCCTGACTGTGTGTGTGTGTGTGTGTGTGCGCGCGCGCGCGTGCTCTAGGGGCGTCTGGGAGCTGGGAGCCTGGGCCCAGGAAGTGAGGGGCACCAGTTACCAACTGCTTTGCCTGGAGGTCGGGGTCATCCTGAAGGTGGAGCGGACGCCTCTGTCTGGAGAGATGCTGACAGAAAGGCCCTTCCTCCCCATCGTGTACCATCATGACTCTCTGCCAGGGAAGCAAGGCTTCTGATTCCCGCTTGAAGACAGATGCTTCCAGAAGGGGTGACCCACCACATCTTAGGGTTGATTGGAATTGCTGAGAGCAGGCTTGTTACCTGATGAGGATGAGGGTGGGTGGGGAATTACATGGCTCTGGATGCAAACAGAATATAGAAAGAGAAGAGAAGCCTACTGCCTTCCTCCCGTCCCGCTACTCAGGCAGGAAGGCCCACATCTCTGTCACCTGAACACCCGACACCAGCGTCATCACATCCCCTCTCTCAGGATGCGTCTGTCCATCTCCAGGGCTCAGAAAGCTGTGGGCGAATGGACGCCTGGCTTCTCATTTAGTCTGTGCGTCCAGGTTTGGTCCTCAGCACGCTGCTTTCCCGATGGTGCTTCCAAAGCCAGCTTGACCTGTTTACTTATGGCATCAGGTCCAAATTACTGAGCTTAGAAGACGAGGTCCTTCGCAGTCCAGCTCCCACAGCCTCCCCGCTTCCAGATCTGGCAGCTCACAGAAAACCCCGCACGCAGAGGGGCACGTGGACAGCTCCCCCGACTCCGTCCACCCAGACCGAGCTGCTCCTAGGCCCGTGCTCCCCGAGGGATTTATGTGCATGTCGCCTGCGTCATCTCTTCTGGAACACTCTCGACCCTGTCCTGGGTCCACCTGGTCAATGTCTGCATATCACGTCAAGGTCAAGCTTCCGTGACTCCTCCTCAGCGAAGCCCCTGGACTGAGGCGCCAGTCTCCCAGTCGCCCTGTGTGCACGGCCCTGTTGCTGCACCTGTCACAGCGGGGCAGCATCGGCTCGTGGACAGGGTACCTCCTCCCCACTGATCACTTATCATCATCACCGCCTGTAGCCGATGGGTCCCATAGCTTCACGCCAGGGCTCTCTTGTGCTCCTCATACATGTCTCATGGAGAATTTACACGGAGCTTGCTGAAGGCCAAATTCCCTTCCTTATCCGTTTCTTTTCATAACGTCATGCCAGCGTAGCAGCGCTTCGGTTCGGTTCGTTGTAAGACCGGTGCGTCGTGCGGGTTGCCAGCCTTTTACGTGGCCTCGCTGAACATCCGGCTCCAGAGCGCACCCTGCAGGGGCCCGGCCGTCCCACGCTGCCTCTGCAACGCCCTTAAGCTCCTGTCGGTGCCTGGGAGGGTGCAGCTGCCCCCTGCACCCTTCCCACCGCAGGGCCTGGTGGGCAGAAGGCGTCCTCTGGTCGTGCCACGAGTGTGCTCTTTGTGTCTGGCCTTGGAGGGCGGGCCGGCGAGGCCCGCCGGAAAGACTCGCAGGTCCCACCCAGGACATCGTTCCTTGGAGGCCTCCCCTTGTCCCGGAGATTCTGTTCGCTGTTCGCCTCACCTCTTTCCGGGCGGGCTTCCTTGGGGTGTAAGTTCAGTCCATTATCTGACCACATCCCGAGAGTTTTACCGACACAACTGTTTCCTGAGGCCACCGGCGGGAGGTGCCTGGAGCATAATCTCTGTCCTTAAAGACAGCGGCATGTTTGTCATTCTGCTCTCAGTTTCCTAAGAAGCTGGAAGGCAGGCCTTGGCGTGACCTACATACCCCAGTGCCTCTTTCGGAAAGGGCGCTCACTTTTCACAAGAATCGCAAAGACGGTCAGCGTTGCACATGGAAAACTGATGCCGAACAAGTGGCACGGGGCTTGGGGGGTAAGGGGGTGGGTAGGCAAGTGTGAGCAACCCCTGCCTCAGCCGCGCAAGATCAGGTTCTGAATCCTCTGGCAAGGGGCAGCTTAATCCTTTTTTTTTTTTTTTGGTTTTTAGGGCCGTACCCGCGGCATATGGAGGTTCCCAGGCTAGGGGTCCAGTCGGAGCTACAACTGCCGGCCTACGCTACAGCCACACCAACATGGGATCCGAGCCACATCTGTGACCTACACCACGGCTCATGGCAACGCCGGATCCTTAACCCACAGAGCGAGGCCAGGGATCGAACCTGCATCCTCATGGCTGCTCGTCAGATTGGTTAACCGCTGAGCCACAATGGGAACTCCAGCTTAATCCTTCTCCTATCTGCGAGTCAGGTGCCCAAAGGGAGTAGAGTCCTAGCCCCCTCACCCAGCGTGCGCCAAGGGTGCTGCTCCCTGCCGCCTCCCGCAGGACTCAGTGCTTCCCCCGCCCAGTGCAGGCCTGGCTCCAGCAGCAGCAGCCGCTCTGCTCCACTGGGCTGGGCCAATGGTACCAAGGGCCAAGCTTTACAGGTCAGAAAATGCCTGGCTCTTGAGACCCGCCAAGGCAACGGAGTCAAGGCCTCAAACACCAGGTTAGGGCTCAAACGACCTTTTGATTTTGGTTTCACCATTTCTGGGGTCCTGTCCTGTCAGTTATTATGGAGGATTTGTGACTCAGTTATATCCTCTTATGAAGTGAGTGTTCCCGTTGAGCTATTGGTTCTTTAGCAAGCTGCGGACATCTGGCAGAAACAACAGGGTTCTGGGAACTCTTTCTTCACAGGAAAAATACCTTCTCTTTCCCGCAGACTGCACGTTTGCACAGGTAGCAAGCACAGGAAAGCGCTGTTCGGAGAGAAATTTAACTGCGTTGCAGTTGCCAAATACCTAATACTTTAAAGAGGAAGTTCTAAAATTTAATAGTTGATTTTATTATTACTCTTTGGCTGTAATTAACTAGGAAAGCACTTTAAACGGCTCTGCGCTGGCTATTGAAATGGATTTTATGGTTTACACTGGGGGAAGAAAATTCGGTCAGCCCCTGGGCTGCTCCCTTGGTGCACATTATTAGCGTCTTTTTAGAGACAAGCCAAGCCATTTTGCTGTCATTGGTCTTGTGCAAATAGAGGGTGTTTATCTATGCAGCGCCCTTGGGAAAGGGCGTCAGAACGGATCACCGGAGCAGCTGACCCCGCCCCGGCGCACACATCACACAGGGACAGAGCTCCTCAGATTGCAAGTGAACACGTGCACTTCCTTTTCTAGGGGGCTGATAAAATGTTCTATCACTAAGTGAAAAGAATATCATCGGTCCCATCCAAGTTGAGGTTAGGCCTCGAGCTCACTTCTAATGCAGACGAGGGCCCCGCGGCCCCACGGAGCAAGTGTGGCAGAAACCAAACAGCCCTTCAGGACTCGGAGGAAACAGGTCTTCACACACCGAACACCAGCTCTTTAATGGGCGCTCGGCGTGTTTTCCATCAGAACCCAGATGCGGAAAGACCAAGCGGGCGGCAGAGAAAGCCGAGTCTTTCTGCTGTCTAGTGTAACTTGTCTATTGCTATATTTCAAACACCAAATTCTCCTCTCTTTGCTCCATCGTGTTGAAGCATCCGTTCACGCGTTTATTCAGCAAGTAAATATCGAACAACAGACAACACACACGCAGCAGGCACTAATCCGGACTCTTGCAGAAAAGCGTACACAACAAACAAGGTGCCTGTGGCCTCAAGGAATGTACCGTCTGATGAGGCTGATAAATGAATAAAGAACCGAAAAACCAAATCACAGGTCGGAAATGCTGTGAAGAGATGCCGTGGTGAAGTCAGAGAGAACCGAGGCCTCTGTTTTCCGTGGGTAAATGGGACCCGATGAGACCGCCTGCACAGAGCGCGAGGACCGAATGAGCCAGGACGGCGCGGCCCGGTCCTTGATGCCGTCCTCAGTCCGAGGCAGGAGACCAGTCGGGTGACGGGACCCGTGGGGAGGCTCCGTGGCTGTTGGTGACTTGAACTTGAGGGCAGGCTCCTCCAGGCTGACGTGCAGCCTCCGCATCGTCAGGCCGCGTCCTAGAGAACAGGACCTCGTCCCTCTGGCCGTTTTGTTTGGAAGCGTCAGCCTGATGGTTTACGGACCATTTTCTTCTCACGTGCTCATCTGGTGCTTTGCTGTGAATTCTTTCCCCTCCTTTGAGTGGCACAGTCATCCTTGGGGCCTTTTCAAGACCCTTCTCACGGTGGAAATGCCCCCTCTCCGGTTTTATTGGACGTGTAGATTCTTTCATAACGCACCTGATTCCTAGGGTTCTTTGCCACCTCGTGAGATCTAGAGGGGTCCTTGGCTTGGGGCATCCTACTCGCCCGAGGTTTGCTAACCATTTTCTGAGGTGCCCAAATTGAATCTAATCCTTAAACAGCCTTGCCAATGAGTATCATTATTTACATTGGGGGGGGGGTCTTTTTAGGGCCGCACCTGCGGCATATGGAAGTTCCCAGGCTAGGGGTCCATTCGGAGCTGCATCTGCGACCTCCACCACAGCTCACGGCAACGCCAGATCCTTAATGCACTGAACGAGGCCAGGAATCCAACCTGCATCCTCATGGATCCTAGCAGGGTCCGTTCCCCATGAGCCACAATGGGAACGTCATTATTTATGTTTTTAAAAGATAAAGAAACAGAAGCTCAAGAAGGTCGAGTAGGTTGCCCCGGGTTATAAAAATAAAAAGTGATGCAGGCAGGATGATTTTATGAACCTGTTTATTGAGTACCTGCTCGGCTCCAGGCCTGTGCTGGGGTGAGTGGTGAGGCTATCCATTGAAGGAAACACGTGGGGGAAACAGTTAAATGAGTCATTAGAGATGGGGGGACCCTGTGATGGGGGAGCGCCACTTTGGGGGTCTCTGAGGAACGCCCTTGAGATCTAAGGGTGATGCAGGCAGGGGGGCGCCGGGGGGTCACAGCTGGGGAGAGGCCGTCCTGGGCAGGTGGACCAGCCTGTGCAGGAGACTGGGGGCGGCGAAGAAGGGGGTGTGTCTTCGAGGAGCTGCAGAAACGGCTGGACTCGAAAGACCCAGCAAGGCTGGCGTAAGATGAGGACGCGGAGGGTGGATAGAACCAGATCACGTGGGACCTGGTTGGTTGGCTCGGCTTCGTGAGGGGCATGGACTTCGGCCTGATCTCAGAAAGACGTCATCAGAGGACTTGAAGCCGGGAAGTGATGTAATCTCATGTGAATGTTTTAAAAAATCATGCTGACTACTTTTGCAGATCGAGTGGGAAGGGGAACCACTGAAAAAGCAGAAAGACTAATTCGGAGGCTATTTCGGTGGTTGAGAGAGAAAATAGTAGTAGTTTAGGCCAGAGCGGTGAGATGGAAGTGAATGGATCCAAAAGGGGTGTGTGTGTGTGGGTGTGTGTGTGTGGGTGGGTGGGTGTGTGCGCGTGCATACGCACTCACCCTTGGCATATGGAAGTTCCTGGGCCAGGATTGAATCTGAGGTGCAGCTGTGACCCATGCTGCAGCTACAGCAATGCAGGATCCTTTAACCCACGGCACTGGGTGGGGGAGCAAACCTGCGCCTCCACAGAGACCCGAGCAGCTGCAGTTGGATTCTTAACCCACTGTGCCACAGTAGGAACTCTGGATTCAAGATATTTTTCAGAGGCAAACCTCTTGATTGAATCATCTGGCATGCTTTCAATTTCAGATAATAGAAACTGACTTTAAAAGTAGAATGGATTTATTGGCTTTTATAAGGAAGATGCAGAGGTGGGCCTGGATTCGGGCAAAGCTCCAGGACGTCTCTAGGGACCGGTCTCTGTTTGACTCTCTGTCTGACCTGCTGCCTTATATGCATTATCGGAAGGGGCTGGCCCTCTTGATCCCAGGGTGGCCGCCTGCAGTTCCAAGGCCACGCGCCTCTTCCTTTCCCTCGGGGTCGAAATAGAGAGTCCAGGGCGTCCCCAGGCAATGTCTCAAGTCTCACTCTGGTTGGAGCAGCCTGAGCCTCAGGCCCATTTCAGAGCCGGTCATTGGGGCCGGGAAGACGCAATGCTCTGAGTGGCTTAGCCTCAGTCATGAGCAGGGGGCCAGCTTTCCTGAAGCCACAGGGTTCACCAGGTGGAAATGAGACCTGCTGAGAACGGAAAAGGCCGGCGTGTTCTCTGGGAGCCAGTTCTTCTCTGTTAATGGGTTGAGTCAGAGTGTCGGGAGAGGAGGGTGGAGGCTGCACCCTGGCAGGTTCACAGAGGAAGCTGGTGAGCCGAGCAGAGCCTGAGAGACAGCCCAGGAGGGATGCTGGCCAGGAAGGCGGGTGGGCAGAGCCTGCGGCGCGGAACGCGGTCCTCGCCGAAGACAGAGCCTTGCGTGGTGTTGAGTGACCTGATCCCCAAGCTTGTGCCCTTAATCAGAAGGCCTATTTCACATTATTTCTGAAGGCCGGTTCCCATAGCACCTTTCGGTGTATGGAATCGCATACACACATATTAATGTTTACAACTCTGCTTTCCCATTTTATAGACGTGAAGACTGAGCCACAGAAAGGTTACATGGAAGCTCATAGCGCTAATGAAGAGTCACCGAGAAAGTCTGAGCTCTGTACATGCTCCTCTGCCCTCGGCTGTGGACACCGGAGGGGAAGGGCCAGGATGATCAGTCCATCAGGTTCTCACACAAAGCAGGGCGGTCGCTCCCCGGTCCCCTGGGGCGCCGGTCTTTGGAACTGAACTGCTTTTGAGGGGGCACAGCCGAAGAGGCGAGCGTTCTGGTCCGTGGTGATCGTCCTGGACCCCAGCACGTGGGGAGAAAGGAGCCTTCAACTTGTCAGAGACGTGAGACAGCGGAGCCAACCGATGACACAGGCAATTATAAAAGGGTCTTATGATAGGGGGATTCTGGGCCTCTAGAACCTTCTTTTGCCCCATTCTTGCTAAATACTCATTCTTCTAAACCACTTTTGACAGCATGACAGAACTGGGAAAGGCTGAAGTGAGAGTGTATGTTTCTCTTTTTCCTCAAGCACAATCGAAATGAGAGTTCCATTCTGTCATTTCATATTTTCCGTGCCTCTTTGTTCCCATTAGAGTGGATAATTAAGAGCTAAGGATAAATCTTCTTTTTTGTTAAAATACCTTTTTTTTTTTTTTCCCATCAAGGCAGATATCCATAGCTTTTCCCCCCTTCGATGAATGAGATAAACAAGCAAAGGAAAAACCACCCCACACCGTGTGTTAAATAAGCAAACCTCCGAACCACTCACGTCGTTTGGTGGGAGGAATTTTTCCCCCCGAATCAGATGTTGATCATAAATGGTCAAAATAATCCTTGGCACTTTCTCTAAAGCTTCTGCTCATTATCATTCAATATGTTCAACAGAATTACTAAATTTAAAATAATACGGTGCATCTGCTTGGGATGACGGTGAGAGATTTGGCTTCCTGTCTCTTCGTTAAGGATGAATTCAGCCCAAGGGTGTACTCTGAACTTGGCAAATAGCATTATAATAGTGAGAGAATATTGCCTATTGGGTAGCAGGAGTTGATGATTAAATTTAAGTGTGTACTGTCCACATAAAACAAATAATGCTCTTTTTTTAAAACTTTTACTGTGAACATTCATCACTGGTGCTGAAGATGCACAGTTGCTAATGATTGTGTTTTTAACTTGTAATGCACTGTAAATTTTGTATGATACTACGGTGACCTTATACAGAATAGAAAAGATGACAGGAGGCCTATAATTATCGTGTGGGGAAGAAACGCCTGTAATTATCTACTATTCTTAGGACCAGCGTGCATGGCCTCTTAATTTACATAAGCTTTAGACCTTCACACATTTTCTGTCTTGGCTTGTGGATGATAAATTTTGCTCAAATGAAATCAGAAGATGTACTGTTTGATGAGGAGTTAGCCAACTGGGAGCTTGATTACAAAGAACAGCACAAGCTTTGGTGCCAGCGGAAAAAAAGGGAGCATTTATTTGGATGGGATTTGTTTAAGGCAAGATTCAAAACATTAAAAAAAAAACAAAAACCAACACACCATATTACTATATCAGGGCCTGATAACGTGTGATTATTTTTTAGAGACTTGGGGAAATTATCGTGTGGAAAAGCATTAACCGAACAAAGAGAAAACCTCTAGGATATTTATCACTTGGAGGGTGATTATGACAGCACGTTCTTAGTAGAGATGCATATTTTGTGCTCATTAAGGTTTTACCCCCTTGAGTGCCCGAGGATGCACAGTGCATCGCAGGGAAGTACAGTTCTCTTGTCCTGTGAGCACTTGCTCGGGGTGGGGGTGGGGGCGGGGGGATGGGGCGGGGGGCTCGTTCCAAATTAAGGCGCCTCTCCCAGAGACCCAGCCCGGGCAGGGCCCGTCGGTGTGAGAGCCGCTGGGCAAGTGGAGGAGACAGGGAGGTTTTCCATTCAAACGCTCCCGGGACATAGCGGCAAGAGCGGAGAGTGATGGCAAGAAACTTCTGGTCTCCAGGGTGGAGAGCGGGTGGGAAGGACACGGATGGACCTGGTCCCTGAACGGCCCCACCTGAAGGACATAGGACACACAGATTCTCAGCCCGAACTGGGGGCGAACTCAGACCCACCTCCCTACGTTGAGGTTTCAGCGAGGTGATGGGCTAGGATCAGCTTAGTAGAAAGGTCCCTTCCGCACACTGAGTCGCCTGTTCTCCTTGGCGGCGGCTATGACTCTCAACCCCCTCAAACCCGACTTGCCGTCGTCTCAACCTTTGAAATGGCGGTGATGCTTCTTCCTCTGACCTGTGTTAGAGGAGCCTGCTGCCTGCGTGTCCTGTGGCACATAGAGAACTTGAGGGCAAGGTCTCTGATTCTTTCTTTTTCAAACCCTTCCCAGGCAACGCAGGGCTTGGCGTGTGCTGAGCATATCCAGTAACCGTGCGTTGTCTGAAAGAACAAAGGAACGGTGGGGTCCTGGGGGAGCGTCGGTGGTGCCCTGCTGGCGGGGCTGGTTGACCGCGTGGTCTGGCAGAAAGTACGCTGGACCCGAATTCGATTGGACTTGGGCTCCAATCCGAGTCTTCCACTTTGTGTTCGTGGTCAGAACGCCCCCCGTTTCCGGTCCCTGGCAGAGCCCTTAACCTGCCACTCTCTCGAGTTATCCTCGGGGGCCGCACCCGGCAGGAGCCGTGGTTTAAGGGCAAGACCTTGGCCGCCGGAGACGAGCGCGCACGGCCTCCACTGTTGCCCCTTCTTCTCTGAGGTGTCATCTGGGAAACGACAGCGACACGGGACCGTGGTAGGAAGTGCTGTCCGTTCAGGAAGCCGGCAGGAGAAGGTTTGGGCTGTTTTTATGTGAAATTGCTTTGGCACCTTAGAAATACGGCTCAGATTTCGTGTCGTGAAGAGCCGTGCTTTCCCTGACCTTGACATTCTCCGTCTTTGGAGCCGCCTCCCTCTTCAGGGTGCTGTAGAGGTGACGAGAGTGACAGAACTGCTGGTTTCGTCCTCACCGACCCAGGCCAGTCCCTGTCAGGCCAGTCTGAGTGGCTGGCTTGCGGCGGCCCTGGCAGTGACTGGGAGCTGGCAGGCGGATGGCAGATGTGCTGGTGGCCAGAACATTAGCCATTAACGCCCACTCTTGAGCCAGGAGGCAGGTGCTAATGTCTCCAGCTGGATTCCTAACACCTTCCTAGGATCCAGGAACCAGGCACCCCCTCTTCAGACCCAGTCTGGCTGGTGAAAGAGAGGGTGTTTCCAGTTGAGCCGCTGAAGTGGTACAGAAAGCTCAGGAGCCAGTTGGCAGAGGATGAGCCCTAAATGGATAAAGGTGCCACTCTCATGAGTTATTTTCAGGAGCAGCAACCCGGTAGGGAGCAGCGGCTTAAGAGCAAGATCTTAAACTGGGTTGTCCTCAACTGGGTTGTCTAGAGAGTGACTCTGGTGAGGCTTTTCCCCCAGACCGCTCCCAGTTTGGGCCAGTGGGGATGCTGGGAGCGTAGTGGCTCTAGGACAGGGTGGTATCCCTGTCACGTTACAGCTGGTAACGTGACACTGTAACCAGCACGGTTGCTGAGTGAATCTCTTTCCAGGAGGACCGGGAGTTCCTTTATGAGGAGCAAGGTGTAAATGGGGGAAGGCAAAGGAGAAAGAACAGAGAGTAAAGTGCCCTTCGAAGGTGACCCCCGAGTTTCCTTGTGGTGCAGCAGGTTAAGGATCCGGGGTTGTCACTGCAGAGGCTTGGGTTGCGGCTGTGGTGTGGGTTCGATCCCTGGCCCGGGAACTTCCACGTGCCGTGGGCATGGGAAAAAAAAAAAAAAAAAAAAAAGAAGCTGAGTCCAATTAGCTTTGGGGTTCGCTTTGTAGGCTGCTATGGATATCTTAGCCACAAAGTTCATGGTAGAGGTCAGACCACCCCAAGAATTAATAAAAGCTGCTTTTTTGGTCAGAGTTTGACTGACAGCTGAGGTGAATTTTAACTTAGACTGAGCTCGAAATGCGCTTGTTTCCTCTCCAAAGCTGAGGCCCATTTGCACAACAAGCAAAAAGACAAGGTAAACAACTTGTGTTTAGACTTTCCAAGGTCTGTTTCTCTGGATGACATAGAAAGACCTCTGGTACCACCTCACCCAGGAGTGAACCCAAACAATGGGGATCCTTTCAACATCCACAAAGGGTCACTTCTTTGAAATGTGATGAATTCCTAGAATGACTTTTTCATTTAAATCGCATGGATATCAGAGAAGCCCAGGCCAGGAGGCGAAGCAGAGCAAACTCACACTCTTTGACTACAAAAGAAAATGCATATTTTTGATGAGCCTGCCCTGGCTGCCTTCTTCGGCTCAGAATGCTGTTTTCCTCCCCTTTTGCCTACGAGGAAGGTTGTGCGTAGGCGTAAACAAATGCCTTCATTACCTATTCCAGTCGTGCTGCCCTGGATCCTTCCAAACATGGGAAAGGTGCTGTTGTTTGGCTGGCAATTGCTTAAGCTAACAGGCTTTGAGAGTCTTCCTTGGGGTTAGTTGGAATTGTTCTAGTGCAAGTCAGCAGCCATGCAGCTGAAAGTTGCCACCAAAACTGGAGCCATGAGATTGGGTTAGGGGTCCAGGTGGAGGGGGCATCTAGCCATCTGTCCCCAAGTCAATAGTCTTCCTGATTCTCCAGCTGCATCACCATTGTCCCAATTCCCAGACCCATGGACGCCCCTTCCTGAAGATTCATCCATATTGTTCCTTCCAGATATGGCTGCGTCTTTTTCTCTTCCGGCGACGTCACCTTAATACAGGCCCACAGCCTCAAATGACCATTTGCATCTCAGCTCATCTTTCTGCCGCCTCAAAGGCAGCACGGTGCCTTCATAGTTATTTGTTTATGTGGGCTGGGCCCTGTGCTGAGTGCTTTACACGGGTCACTGTTTTAACGCAGACAACCCTGCTAGGAGGCAAGTACTGTTTTGTGCCAGTTTTCAGGTACTTTGCTCCTGGACACATGGTGAGGGGAGCTGGGATTTGAATCCAAGTGTCATAAGCCAATAGCACTTAGGGCCCAAATTCTCCACCCCTTCCTGTTGTCTTGCTCTTGACCATGTCACTGCAGGTCCTCTATCTAGAGGACCAGGCGATTTTTATGTCCCTACCCTTGAAGCGGAGCTCAGCCATGTGGCTTGCTTTGGCCAGTGGGATGATAGCAGATGTCACACAAGCAATGGCTTAAAGAAAGGCTAGCACTCTTGTTCTCTGCCAGAGCCGTGAGGAAGCATGTCTCAGTCAGCCCGCTAGTGGTGAGAGGCCCCATTGATCAGATGCACTCACCCTACTTGTCCCCGCCGTGATCACCTTGGATCAGAATATAACTAGCCAAGACAGCAGAGCCACTCAGCTGCCTGGGCTCCCAAATCTATTATACGAGAGCCTTTGATCCCATTCCTGTTAAAACTCAACCTGCCAACCAGTTAATCGACCTACTCATTCTTTTTTTGATAACCCGTCAGATCAGAAATCAATGAAATTGGGAGTAGGAAATCAGTAGAAAAAAATCAACCAAACCCAAAGCTTGTTCTTGGAAAAGATCAATAAAATCCATAAGCCTCCAGCCAGACTGACTAAAAAAAAAAGAGAGAGAGAAAGAAAAGACAGAAGTTGCTAGTATTAGAAATAATAAAGGGGACATAGCTATATATCCCATGGACATTACAAGAAAGCCAAAGGAATACTATGAACAGCTCTATAACCACAAACTCAATAACCTAGATGAAGTGGACCGATTCCTTAGAAGAAACAATCTGCCAAAACTCACACGAAAAGAAATGGACAATCTGAATTGGCATGTAACAGTTGAAGAAACTGAGTCAATAATTCATAACCTTCCAAAACAGAAAGCACCAGGCCTAGGTGGGTTCACTAGTGAGTTCTACAAAATATTTCAGGGAGAAGTTATACCGGGGCTCCAGTAATCTTTTCCAAAAGATAGAAACAAAGAGGATGCTTCCAAACCCATTCTGTGAGTTCAGCATCACCTTAATCCCAAACCAGATAAAGACATTATAAGAAAAGACAACTGCAGACCAATAGCACTCATAAATATAGATGCAAAAATATCCTCAGTGAAATACTAGCAAATAGAATCCAACAATGAGGAAAAAACATAATCCAACAATGTGTGAAAAGAGTCACATACCTCAACCAAGTGGGATTTATCCCCCACCCAGGTATGCAAAGCTGGTTCAACATTCAAAAATCAGTTAATGTAATCCATCACATCGGTATGCTAAATAAAACCCACCTGGTCATATGAGTAGATGCGGAAAAAGCATGTGGCCAAATCCAGCGTCCTTCATGATAAAGACTTCCAGAAAACTAGGAATAAAGGGAACTTCTTGGACTAGATAATGAATATTTACCAAAAACCCCTACATCTCATAGCAATACTTAATGGTGAGAAACGTGAAGCTTTTCTGTGAAGCTCAGGAACAAGGCCAGGATGTCCCCCTCATCACTCCTTTTCAACCTGGTGCTGACGGTCCTGGCTACCGCATTAAGGTAGAAAAGAAAAGTGTGCGCGTCGGGAAGGAAGAAAGAGAACTGCCTTTGTTCACAGAAGACGTAACCATCTATGTAGAAATTCCGAAAGAACTGACCAAAAACAAAGACCAAAACCAAAGCCAAAAAACCCTCCTGGAACGAGCGAGCACTTTATAAACCAAGATTGCAGGGCACAACCTTACCATGCAAAAGCCAGACACTTTCCTATATACCAGCAGTGAAAAAATGGAATTTGAAATAAAATTTGAGATAGAATTATCACTCCCCAAAGTGAAGTGAGATACTTAAATATGAATTTAACAAAATACATACAAGGTCTATATGAGGAAAACTCCATGAGGAAAAAGACAAGAAAGCTATCAAAGATGAGTGCAGGAGATGGATAGCTATCCCATGTCATGGGTAGGGAGCTTCAGTGTTATCTAGAGAGTTCTTTTCACATCGATCTATAGATTCAGTACAACCCCAGTAAAAATTCGAGTAAGTTATTTTATGGATATTAACAAGCCAATTGTAAAGCTGATAGAGAGAGAGGCAGAAGACCTAGACTAGCCATCCAAATATTGCAGGAGAAGGACAAAGTTGGAGGACTCACACACTGCCAACCTCAGTTTAAAGCTACAGTAATCAAGACTGGATGGTACGGGAGGAAGAATAGACGCAGCGGTGGGGCAGGATAAAGAGCCCGGAATCCATCCACACAGGTACAGTCAGCCGATCTTTGGCAGAGGAGTAAAGGCAATACGGTCAAAAAGATAGTCTTTTCAACAAATGGTGCTGGAACAACTGTGCAAGAACTAACTCAAAAGGGATCATGGACATACATGTAAAGCACAAAACTAGGATTTGGTGGTGACTTTTTAGATACAAAACCAATGGCATATGATCCATGAGAGAAGTAATTTTTAAGCTGGACTTCATTAACATTTTAGAAAAACTTTTGGTTTATGAAAGACAATGTCAAGAGAACGAGAAATCTCATACTGGGAAAAAATATTTTCAATAGGCATATCTGGTGAAGGATTTTTATCCAAAATACATAAAGAGTTCTAAGTTTCGTAAAAGAACAACAATCGATTAACCAATAAAAATGTGCTTAATGAAAAAAATATTGACAATTAAAAAACAACCCGATTAAAAATGGACCAAAGACACCTCACCAAATAAGATATACAGGGATATCCATAAGGATATGAAAAGATGCTCCAATTTATATGTCATTATAGAAATGCAAATTAAAACAACAATGTGATGCTATTGCCTGTCTCTAAGGACAGCCAGAATCTGCAACACAGATAACACCCGGTGCCAGTGAGGCTATGGAGCAACAGGAGTTCTCCTTCAATTACGGGTGGGAGTGCAAAACGGTTCAGCCACTTTGGAAGATATTTTAGCAGTTTCTTCCAAAACTAAGCATACTTTTACTACATGATCGAGAAAACGCATTCGTTGATATTTATCCAAAGGAGTTGAAAACGTGTCCCTACAAAAACCTGTTCATGGGTATTTCTAGCAGCTTTATTCCTAATGGCCAAAACTTGGAAGCACCTGAGATGTCTTTGAGCAGGTGGCTGGATAAATTGTGCTGTGTATAGACAATGGAATCTCCTTCAGGGTTAAAAAGAAATGATTGTCAAGCAATGAAAAGACAGAGGGAGCCTTAAATGCTTGTTACTAAAGGGAAGAAGCCGGTCTGAAAAGGCTGCGTGCCTCATGATTCCAACTGCATGACGTTGTAGAGAGCGTGAGACGTTGGGCACGGTGACAGGATCAGCGGTTGCCGGGGGCGGGGGAGGGAGGATGAGTGCGGTAAAGCACAGAGGGCCTCTCGGCAGCGCCACGACCCTGGGTATTGCTGCAGAGGTGAATTCGTGTTACTGTAATTCGTACAGCCCGTAGGATGTCCAGCACCAAGAGGGACTAGTGCAAACTCTGGACTTTGGGCAACAATGACGTGTCAGTGTTGCCTCATCAGAGTTGACATGACAGTGAGGTAGGCTCGTCACCTGGAACAGAGGCACCACTCTCGCGGGAGATGGTGATAGCGGGAGAAGCTGCATGTGAGGAAGAAGTGAGTACGTGGGGGTGAGTGGGGATGTATGGGGTGTGTGGGGGTGTACGGGGTGTATGAGGGTGTATGGGGGTGTGTGGGATGTGTGAGGGTGTGTGGGGATGTGTGGGAATGTATGGGGGTGTATTAGAGTGTATGGGGTGTATGGGAGTGTGTGGGGATGTGGGGGTGTATGAGGATGTATGGGGGTGTGTGAGGGTGTGTGGGGGTGTGTGGAGGTGTATGGGGGTGTGTGGAGGTGTATGGGGTATATGGGGTGTGTGGAGGTGTATGGGTGTGTGGGGGTGTATGGGGGTGTATGTGTGTGTATGGGGGTGTATGGGAGTGTATGGAGTGTATGGGGTGTATGGGAGTGTATAGGAGTATATGGGCATGTGTGGGGGTGTGTGAGGGTGTGTGGGGGTGTATGGAGGTGTATGGGGTGTGTGGGAGTGTATGGGCGTGTATGGAGGTGTGGGGGTTGTATGGGGTGTGTGGGGGTATATGGGGTGTGTGGGCGTGTATGGGAGTATATGGGAACTCTACTTTCTGCTCAAATCTGCTATGAACTTAAAACTGCTCTGAAAATAAAGTCTACGTAAAAGGGGAGATATTAACTAACCAATTAACTACCCGCCCCCAAAAAGATAAACATAAAAGGCCTTAGCCTTAACGCGTGGCTCGTTGCTCTCAAAACCTTGCTTTGTCGGCATCCCGTCACAGCCTTCTGCTGTAGCCAAAGCAGCCTGTTCAGGACCCCAAATATCCCTTGTTCTTCCCTCTGTCTTCCCTGCTCACAGCGTCTTCTCCCCCCTGCCCCCCAGACGCTGAGTCCTCTAATCCGTCCTCTCTTGGAACCGATGTTCGCAGTCTCTGAGCATCCCTGCATCTGTGCCAGTTGTCTGGCTCTTAGCACTGGCTACCCTGTGGTGTCAGGTAGAGTGTGTGGTTTTTATGCGTGTATTTAGCCCTCCACTGTGCGTTCTTTGTGGACAGGAGCCTGGTCTTATGATTTGTGGCATCTCCTTCAGACTTGTTTGTATTTAATTCAGTGATTAAATCCGAGTATCAAAAGTTACCTTAAATTTCAGGGTGATAGATGGCCTCAACTCTCCCACACAGCGAGATGCATCTCACAGTCCTCGGGGTCACGGTGACTCTGGTGGAAGTGGCTCCAAAGCAGCATTCGGGGTCACTTGGTGGTTTCCAAGATGCTGAGCCCCTGAGAGTTGGTCTTCCCGCCTTGCTGGTGAAGGTCTCGGGCTCCGCGATGTTGGCTAAGCAGTGACTTTATTGTGGAAAACCTTACGCAGCTTCTCTCTCATCTCCTCCTGGGGAGCGTGAAAATGAACCCATGTCTAAGTCTAAGGATCTGAATGCCTTTTTCTGGGGCAGCAAAGCTCTGGGTCCTGCACCTCTCCCCTTCCCTCAGAGCTCTAGAGCTGTGGTTCTCAACTGGAAGTCCTGCAGGAGTGTCAGAATTTGATGGTGGCGATGGGAGAGGGTAGCGCAAAGGCGCCTCCGCTGACTCCCCCCCCTCCCAGCCCCCGTCCCACCCACGGTGATGGAGACTCACAGCTCTCATAGTCCAACCGTGAGTGCAGGGGAATAGCTGTCTTCGCAACTAGCTGTGTCCCCCCGGGGAAATCAGATGCCTTTTCAGTATACACCCTATCATGCGGGTGTTTCGGGTACTTTGCCCTTGCTGCAAATTATCCGAGCCACGAGCTCCATCTGATCCCTTTGGCAGTTCCAATCTTAAAATAGTCAATTGCGCATCGCTCTGTAGAGAAGTCTGTGTATCCATAACAATATGCCGTGTGGCTGTGTCTGTCCTTGTGCATCTGCATAATTATACAGGATTTTGATATCGTGTGTGCCATGTGTATTTATTATGGATGCAGGTACACACATGTGTGACATGCTAATTGAGTTATTCTAAAAAACACAAGTATTTTGCGAGCTTCAGAAACACATGCTAAGTATGTACATCTACAAACTGCTGACAAACAGCGCCCTTTCAAACAGAGAGAGCAGTTTAATAGCAGTGTTAGAAAGCTGGCAATTTCTTTGTTAGAATCATTAATTAGGGACGGGCTCTCCCAGAAGCCTCTGAAGGCAGAAGGTACATGGAGAGACTGTCCCAGCCGCACGCTGCGTGGTGACTCTGTTCCGGGCACAGGTGGGCTGGTGAGGAAACTGTGAATGGACAGGCGATGACGGACGGCTCCGTAATTCCAGCATCAGCTCATTCGCCGTCTGTCGGAGATTTTGATGGGTGTTCTGGTGACAATGCGGAACGCACACAAGGGTTACTCCATCTAACTGAAAAGGCCACTGTAAACAGAACTGGCATCATGGCTGTGAGTAAACCTCGACTGTCACTGGAAGCAGAGGCGTTTGGATATTGGTGCTCTTGCTGGAAAAGGATGACTTGTGTGCTCTTGGGCCGTCACCAGAAGCTGAGATAACAGTGGTTTCGTGGTGGAAATGATTAATAAATAAAGAGCCCGGCCAGCACGGTGGGAAATGAGAGGCCACGAGGCCATTTGGGACCCCGAGTGAGCAGTGATGTTCCTCCGTTCTGAGAAAGACAGTGTCAACAATTTTGAATTCCCTTGGACCCCGAACCTGCTGTCCAAATGATTTCAGACTTGCTCGTTCGGGTTCAAATAGTGGCCACTGAAAATACGTTTATTATAAAGAAAAAGCAAATAGATTTATTTAGGGTGTGTGTACGCAACCGGCTGAATTTAATGGATAATCAGGTTTGGATTGGGGGAGAGAGAGAGAGAACGAACATGTCTGGAGCACCTGTTACATGCCAGGGACTTCATGCTTGTGATTTTATTTAATTCTCATGACAACCCTGTTAAATGAGACGTAAATGAGATTATTTCCCCCTTTTTTCAGGTGTCGAAGTCACTGAGCCCGAGGAGATGACGTGACTTCAGGATGAACGCCGTGCAGCTGGTAAGTGGAGATGATTCTATTCCAACTTTGTTCCACATGGTTCCAAAGTTAATTTTTTTTTTTAACCACGGCATTACACTGCCTCTCCGGTTGTCTGCCATGCACACTGGGGGAGCCTTTTAGGATTACTGACTATGGACAGGCGCAAGGGCCCCAGAGAGTCAGCTGGGCTCTACTTAGATGAAGACATCCAGTTTTAATAGCACGATTGGACACTGACACATTTGTGTGTGTGTGCGTGTGTCTTTTTAGGGCTGTACCTGCGGCATATGGAGGTTCCCAGGCTAGGTGTCAAATCGGAGCTGTAGCCACCAGCCTACGCCACAGCCACAGCAACGCCAGATCCAAGCCATATCTGTGACCTACACCACAGCTCATGGCAACGCTGGATCCCTAACCCACTGAGCAGGGCCAGGGATCGAACCTCCGTCCTCATGGATGCTAGTCAGATTCATTTCCACTGAGCCATGACGGGAGCTCCGACACTGACATATTTAAAGTGTATACTTCTCGGTTTCTCTTTTTTCGGGGTGGGGGATATCTGTGCTTTAATGTGGGGGCATTGCTGCACATGATGTGAGGGGTTAAAGTAATGATCTATAAAATCCAGTCAAAATTGTTTTGAAAGAGTGCATATGTTGTATTAATCCACTTATATAAAGCTCAAAAACAGATCAAACCAATTGAAACTGTTAGAAATCGATTTAATGTTCTATAATAACCTATGTGGGAAAAAATAATAGCTGCTTGTAGATGTGTAACTGATTCACTTTGCTGTAAACATGAAGCTCTATGACACTGTTAAGTCACCTCTCCCACAATAAAAAAAGAAAGAGATCAGGATGTAGCTACGTTTGGGTAAAATTGCAAGTGGACACCAGGGGGCCTGGGGTGGCGGTTTCCTCTATTTCTTTTTTCTTTTTTTCCTCCTTTATTTAATTTTTAATTTTATTTTTACTGCAGTATAGTTGATTTGCAGAGTTGTGTCCATTTCTGCTGTACAGCATAGGGACCCAGTCATGCACATGTATACACTTTGTCTCCTACTGTCTTCCGTCATGTTCTATCCAGAGAGACGGGATACAGTTCCCTGGGCTGTGCGGTAGGACCTCATTGCTTAGCCACTCTAAATGGAATAGTTTGCATTCTTCATCTGGATGCTGGTTATACCAGTGTGTTCACTTTGTGAAAATGTATTGAGTTTATAAACGTATGATTTGAACACTTTCCTGAATGTATATAGTACTGTAGTAACGTTTTCCAAACCAAAAAAAAAAAAAATAGAAGATGGCATATTTTTTTTCCTTAAGTGATTCAAATTGGATGCTCACATGATCAGTTTTCATACTTTGTGGCTTTGTGCAACATCGTTCTTGGGTGAAGCTTATAGTTGGAGCTCTTCTCTTTGAGTTTGGAGGTTGTAGCCGGGGCTACGGGCCTGCCTTTGTGTGAGTGAGTGTGCGTATCTTACTTAAGTGGGCTCTTCTCCTAGAAATGGAGTCAGGCCTGTATTCTTTCTTGCTCTTCTCTGTCAAAGTCCTGGAAAACCTGGGTGGATACAGGCTGCTCGTGACTTTTATACCAGCGGAGCTGTCCGTTGGTGACTCCTGTGTGAATGGGAGTGGCAGGCCCCCTCCCCTCAAGAACTAACTTCCCCAGCCAAGATACCGAACTCCTTCTTACCTTGTGTCTCCACCCCAATCGTCCTCAGCTCTGCTCATTGCCAGGCGCCAGTGCGAGAGCCATGGGGCTGCCTGAGGAGGACGTGTGTATCCACAGACACCCAAGGGGCTGATTCTGAGGGCTCTTGGCCCCATTTGCTCTGTTCACCCCATACCTCAAACATGCTTCCTACCTGAGGGCATGCATTTACGTTCATGATCTCGTCTGTTTTACCCACCAGATAACCACAAAGGAGATAGATCCTTGAAAGGCTGCACGGCATGGCCTTTGACAGCATAACAACCTCACTTCTAGACCTTTATTCTGAACAAGATCACCAGGCAAGTTGGAGAAGGTGTAGGTTTCTCGAAGTCTGGCTTGAGGACCACCAGCCTCAGTGTCACCTGTAGGGCATGGTGCCATGCTCCTGGGTCTTACACCCTTCTCAGAGAGGCAGAACCTCTGGACGCGAGGCCCACGCGTCCGTCTATTGAGAATGCACTGGGTGGTTCTGAGTCACATTACACTCTGAGGATCACTGATGTAACAGCAGGGACGCGGTTGCAACATCATTTAAAAGAGGAACAAAAGGAGAGGGGCCCACACGTTCACCAGGCCATGTAGTTTTAATTTGTACATGTAATTAAAATAATTGACAATAATATTCTGTAGCTCCGACGATGTGATACAGACCCATATTCACTGACGTGGAAAAATGTTTATGGCATATTCCTGAATGACAAAAAGCAAGTTATCCTCCAGTGCATTATAATCTCATCACTTTTTTGTTTCTGAATATGTGTGTGGAGGATGCCAGGGTATCCACAGCGCTGATCTCTGGATGATATGCTTAGTTTTCGTTGCTTTCCTCTGCATTTTCTGACTTTTTTCAATGAACATTCAAAACATCTTACTTTTATATTCTAATAGCTCAGTAAAGCTATTATTTGAAAACAAAGGGGAAGTATTTGATGTTTGATCTCCTAGGGAGATGTACTTCAGGTTCAGGGAAATTTGTGGCTGGCTAATTCAGAAGATAGCCATGGCTGTGGATCCTTTGAAGATGAGAATTATCTAGAAGACCCCTCTCTGGGCCCATAGATCAGCCAACATTGCTGCTGGAGTAGAACCTTGTGAACATAACACAGGCTTTAAGGCTGAGGCTTTGTATCACAGGGATTTTTAACTTAGTAGGACTAGTGCCTTTTGTGAAGGTGAAGAATGGTAAGGAGGGCTGAGAAATGCCTTCTCTGATTTGGGGGAGTGAATCTGGTGCTCAGAGAAAGAGTGCCTCTTGCACATAGGAGAAGATTTGCAGCAGTGGAAAAAAAGGATTGAAAAAAATGATGGGTCATCGAATTTCCGTTGTATCCTGCTTTTCTACCTCTTGCCCTCCAAGTTCCCCCCCCCCCCCTTTATTCTTCAGCTTATTATTGTGATGAAAGGGAGACAAAATGAGATCCACTGCGAAGTCTGGTATTTTGCCTCTCAGACCAGCATCTTGCAGGTGCATTTTTCTTAACCCAATTCTGTTTTAAATGTTGTCAGAATGAACCATAATTGGTTGTGGTAAATGACACTGGAACCACATTGCTACTCACTCTGGAAATGGTATGAGCACAGCAGGCTGCTGATCAAATGCATTTCTGCATTAAAACTATTACAGGCAGAATGCCTCGATGGCATTCCTAATAGTTTTCCAGGGTTTATGCTGAAAGGGTTCTGTCAATCAAGTCTGAAAACCAGCTTAGCACCCTGACTTGGGCTAATAAAATGCAGCTGGCAGGATCTCAGCTCAGAGGCCACTCTTCCCTGGTTCCAACATTATCAAACCCCGCTAAAAATGCCTCATTATAATTGATGCTCACCAATAACACACCTTTTTTAAAAAATGCAAAGAACACCTTCAGAAAAAGTCTTTGCCTTACCCAAAGCCTGCCAGGAGAGAGACACATATCAAAGACAGCTAAGAAGAAGTGGGACAGGCTAAATGCATTTTCACAGGTACCCCGGAGACTGACTTGGTGCAGATTCTGACTTTCTTAGGTGGTTTGCAGTCAGGATAATGCACCACAAATCAATATAGAAATAGGAATATGGCCCAGATCATATGCTTGTGAAGGGGGCTCTGATGGCATTGTCACCAGTAATAAGAAGATGAGAATTCCAAATGAAAAAATGTATTTTACTAAGGGAAACAGGATGTCACAATGCAGAACGCCTGTGACAACTGATAGGCCAGTTAAGAGAGTAAAAACCCTCTTGAATCACTGGGTCACGGCCTGGCTGTGAAGCCCCCAAACCACCATCTCTTAGTTCTTCTGTGACTGAGACGTCTAGGCCAGTTGGTTCCAGTTCTCTTGTCCCTGCCATCTTGGGCACAGGCACCCAGACTGAAACAATCCACGTTAAAAGCACATTAGGGAGGTCACAGTGCTGGAGTGAAGCTGGATGGTTCTCAAATGAGTTCTGCTTTCTGGAAAGTTTCCGCTGGCTGACCCTGAGGAAGGAGAAAATGGATGAAACAAACAAAGCCTGAAGTGAGGAGCGAGTTTTCCCACCCTGGGGACTCTCAGTGTGGTGGCATATCACTACGGTATCTAAGAAAGTAGGCAACTGAGGAAGAAACATCACTGCTTATACGTCAGTGCTATTTCTTTGAGGGTTTCTACTCAGAAGCAGCAGGGTGGGTTCATGGGAAGGAGAAGGAAGCAGTTTCCCACGGGTGGCAGGCTTTCCCATGGGTGGCAGGCTTTCCCATGGGTGGCAGGCTTTCCCACGGGTGGCAGGCTTTCCCACGGGTGGCAGGCTTTCCCACCAGAGGTGGGGCTGCCATTAAGGAAGTTTGAATGAGGCACTTCGGGCATCGTCTTCTTAGCAGGAACAGATGGCCCTGGATGGAGTTCCCTGGTGGCCTAGCAGTTGAGGATTTGGTGTTATCACTGCTGTCGCGTGGGTTCGATGCCTGGCCAGGAGCTTCCACGTGCTGCAGGCACAGCCAAACCACCCCTCCCCCAAACAAAACAAAAAACACAATGGTTCTGGAGGCTGTGGGGTCACATAGCATTAATATGAGGAAACGCTTAATTCTATTCTGTTTGCTCAGATTTCTTTCCAAATATTAATTGCCCGAATTTCCCTGGTCAAGTGAGAAAAATAAGTGTAGACACATTTTTCATTTGGTTGTTTTATTATGTTGCTGTGTATTCCTTCCAGATGTGGTCTGTGTAGATGACATATTCCGACACACATCCCCCAGGTGCAGGTGTGGTCTGTGCAGGTGAAATAGTCCCACACACATCCCGCACGTGCAGGTGCAGGTGCCGTGCGTGCAGGTGATATATTCCAGCACACATCCCCCAGGTGCAGGTGTGGTGAGTGCAGGTGATATATTCTAGCACACATCCTCCATGTGCAGATGTGGTCTGTACAGGTGATATTGCCAACACGCATCTCCCAGGTGCAGGTGCGGTCCATACAGATGATATATTCTGGCTCATATCCCCCAGGAGTGGGGGTGGTGAGTGCAGGTGATCTATTCTGGCTCACATCCCCCAGGTGCAGGTGAGGAGTGGTGTCTCCTGCCCTCTCTTCAGACTGAGTCATGACTGGCATGTGTTGAGGGCTCGTTATGAGCTGTGTCTGCTACTGAAGCATCTGTAAACCCTCTCTCCTCGTGGTGTATCACAACCCTGTGAGGTTGGTCCTGTGCATTTTATTCCCCATGTACAGGGAAATGGAGCCAGAGGAAGGGTGAGCCACTTGCTCAAGATCAGCTGGCAAGGGGATTCTGACCTGGTCTATCTGTTGGCAAAGCACAGCTCCTTCACAGCCCTGTTCTGTCCCTTCTGGGCTGGGGTGCTCTGCCCTTGAGCCTCTCCCCATGTGAGTTCTTAGTGTCCTGTAGTTGGCAGGAATGGGTGCTCCATTTCCATGCCTGGAACAAGCCCTGGCTGCTTCTTTGATCCAGAGCTACTTTGAGAAATTGTTGACACCAAAGTGATAGGGACAGCTTGCCAAGGAAAGAGCTCTAGCTTTAAGGTCCGAGAGATCTGACTCTCAATCTTGGCTCTCACACTTACTGTCTGCGTGACCTCGGCCAGCTGTGACTGCCCAGCTCTGTATTCAACATAGAGATTAAAAAAAAAAAAAAAATTCGGAGTTCCCTTCGTGGCGCAGTGGTTAACGAATCCGACTAGGAACCATGAGGTTGCAGGTTCCATCCCTGGCCTCGCTCAGTGGGTTAAGGACCCGGCGTTGCCGTGAGCTGTGGTGTAGGTTGTAGATGCGGCTTGGATCCCACGTTGCTGTGGCTCTGGCGTAGGCCGGCGGCTACAGCTCAGATTCAACCCCTAGCCTGGGAACCTCCATATGCCGCGGGAGCGGCCCAAGAAATAGCCAAAAAAAAAAAAAAAAGAACAAAAAAAAGTTCCTTAGAGGTATTACGAGCCTCGGATGGTACTCAGCCTCTGTGCTACCGAAAAGGTGACACATTTCAGGGGCAGGGGAAGTGAGAATACAGTGAGTGTGTTTAGGAGAAAAACAGAGCAGAGTTCATAAAAATCCAGTGATAATTGGAGTTTCCATCATGGCTCAGCAGTAACAAACCCAACTAGGATCCATGAGGATGCGGGTTTGATCCCTGGCCTCGCTCAGTGGGTTAAGGATCCAGTGTGGCCGTGAGCTGGGGTGTAGGTCACAGACGTGGCTCGATCCCACGTTGCTGTGGCTGTGGTGCAGGCCGGCAGGTGCAGCTCTGATTGGACCCTTAGCCTGGGAACCTCCATATGCCGAGGGTGCGGCCTTAAAAAGACAAACAAACAAACAAACAAAAAATGGGCGGTCATTGTGGCACCCACCTCTCCCAAGCAGACAGCGCCAGTGGGTCTTGGCATCACTTTGTGATGAGCCTGGATTCAGAATTGGAATTCTTCGCAAAGGTTCCAGGCCATTCACTGGAGATGTCACCCATTCGCCACCACAAGCACAGGTACGTAAAAAAGGAACTGCCCTTTTAGAGCCGTAAAACGGGACGGTAAAACGACTCAAGAAGAAAGAAAGGCGTGGAACTGTGAAAATGGAGCATTGCTTCTTCCCAATTGATTTCAAACATTGAAATGACCCTTTTCACATCAATAGAACGTAGATCTCACGGCAGGAGTGACCGCCTCGGCTGGAAACCAGCGTTGGTGGCGGACTCGCGTAGATTATCCCCTAGAAGCCTCGTCATAGCCCCAGTACGATAAGGTTTAGTAGCCCCAGGAGTCAGCCAGGGAAACGGGGGCTCAGAAAAGTTGAGTAATTTGCACAGGATCACACAGCTCTTGACTGGGGTTTGGAACCTAGGGGTACTTAGCACCAAATGCTGTCACCTTTCCACAACACCAGCCTGGAGCCGTTCCGTGGTAAGTTCTGGGCTTGCTGCAAAGATGCAGAGGGCACCCCTGCTCCTCCGCTGCCCTGCTGCCCAGCCAGGCCCTCGGCGCACACAGCAGTGGGGCCTGGAGGCGGGTTCCCTGCAGAGTATTGCAGGAAATTTGATATTGGAAAACGGTCACTTGAAAGGAAGTTAGATTAAAATGGGTTTCCCTCAGAGTTCCCCGGTGGCTGAGCTGTTAAGGAGCCAGCGTTGTCACTGCCGTGGCTTGGGTCACCAGGGTAGCACAAATTTGATCCCTGGCCCAGCAACTTCCACATGCCATGGATGCAGCCATAATAAATAAATAAATAAAACGGGTCTCCCGAGTTCTGTAGTAATTCAGGAAAAAAAGTTTGGATGGGACCCTTATCTTGGAAATGAAGCTAAAAGTTACAAAAGCAGGTATATTCCAAGAATGAAGTCTGTGTAACGCATTACCCCCAGACATCGTGGTTATAAAACAGTCAAGTATTCCGCTCACTAATTCTGTGAGCCAGAGGCCGAGCCAGGGCTCTGCGACATCGCTTTCACTGGCTTCAAGAAACCCTCCCTCGGGCTTCCTCTTGTGGCCCAGCAGGTGAAGGACCTGACATTGTCTCTGTGAGGGTGTGGGTCCGATCCCTGGCCTGGCTCAGTGGGTTGAGGCTCCCGTGTTGCCGTAAGTGGCGAGGGTTGAAGATGTGGCTCGCATCTGGTGTTGCTGTGGCTGTGGCATAGGCTGCGGCTACAGCTCCGACTCGAACCCTGGCCTGGGAACCTCCATATGCTGCAGGCGGGGCAGTAAGAAGGAAAAGGGAGGAAGGTAGGAAGGGAGAAATCCTTTCTCGGCCAACCTAACCCTGTAACTCTAGGAACTCAGATAACAGTCATTTCGCTAAGGCGGTTCCCTGTCCCTCCCTCTCTGCCTCTTCTTTCCCCAACAATGACGTCCCAGTTCTTCTCCTGAAGCAATTCTGCCTCTTTTTCCCACTGCCTCCCGTGCCTCCGTCAGGATGACTGCGTCAGAGACAGAGCTCAATCCGAGTTCCTGGGTCTGGTTTCTGTCTGGAGCCCCAAGGGGCTGGGGCCTGGCCTGTGCCCTGGAGGCAGAGCCGACCCTCTCTGCCAACGGGGGGGCTCTTGGCCTCTGCGTCCCTTGGTTTCCTCTTCCTGTGCTCTGCCCGTTTATGGGGACACTCTGCTGCTGTGAGTTCCAGTAGGAGAAGCCCCTTGGCTCCCTGCCTGACCCCGAGGCACTTAGGTAAATGCCAGGATCCCCTCACTCAGCTAGGCCCCCAGGCCCCTGCCTGGGACGGCTACCAGGTCAGGCCACTCATCAGAACCTCTCCTGTCTCTCCCCTCGTGCTTCCTTCTCCTCCAGTTCCCTGACTTGGGTTCGACCTTCCCCTTCACACCGTCCACGTCACAGCCGAGGGCTCGGGTGAATTTCACCAGAGGAATTCCTTGAACACCTTGAAACAAAGGCCTGAAGATCCTGGGACAATTTCACGCTAAAATTCTCCTTCATTCAACAAATAATACTGATGTTTCAGGCTCTGCGCCCCTGAGGCTCCAGCCCAGGTTGATGCTGGTATAGGAACCAAGGTGCAGAGGCAGGTGCCGCCTTGCCTGTCCTGCCGCCTTTAGCTGCCACCTCCCTCATCCTGGGGGTCACAGCCCCTCCCCAGGATGCACCCTCTGCAGTCTCATCCTCTGTCCCCTTCAGCCGGCCCGGCTTGCCCCCCGGTCCCAGTGGCTTTTCCTCGTCCTCTGTCCTCCATGCTCGCCAGTGAGGTGCCTCCTCCCTTGCGCTGAATCTACCGCTGCGCCCCAACAGCTTCCTGAGGCCCTCAGATGAGATTCCGTGTTCATTATTCATTTATTAATTAGTCAATTCACCAACCAACTGCCCCTCGTACCCCGCCTAGAGACCACACCGCACTGGGGCAGAGCCTAGACTCTGCAGTGAGACCGAGTTTCAGTCCTGGCTCTGCTCTGCCACCGACTCGCTGGGAAACCTCGGGAGTGTTGCTTTCCTTCTCTGCGCCCCTGTCTCCTTCTCTAGAAAATTCGGGATAGTCATATTACCTACTTCACAGGGTTCCGAGGGGGCTCGGGAGTTAGGACGGCGCTTTACGCACAGGCATCCTCACCACTAGCCCCGCTGCTCGTCGTGCTCAGTATCAGCTAATGGACCGTTGCTGCTGAGGTCCAGCACTGGGCCTGGAGCCGGCCTGGGTGGTGAACGGTGCAGATGTCCAGCAAACACAGGGAAGCAGGAGGACTGTAGCAGGCTAGTGGCGGGGCTTCCACGCGTAACAGGAGAGACTGCAGCATCGCCAGAGGGCTTCTTAAACACGGATTGCTGGACCCTCCCTGCGATAAAAGGTCCTCTTGCTGCTGGAACACGTGATCACAAACTTAGCAGTTTAGAACAGCGCAAATGTATTCCCTTGCGGGTGCGGAATTCCGAGGTCCAAAATGGGCCTGACGGGACACAACTCAAGGTTTCCCTTCTGGAAGCTCTTGGGGAGAAGAGTCTTCTTGCTTTTTCCAGCTTCTGGAGGCCACTCCCCTTGCCTTCACTCCATGGCTCGTCCTCTTTGGTCCTCGAAGCCAGCGATGGCTGGTCTGGTCTTGCTCAGGGTGAGTTTCTCTCTAGTTCTGACTCTTGCCGTTTGCTTTTTCCCCATGTGAGGACCTTGGGAATTACCTTGGGCCTGCCTGGGTAATCCAGGATGCCCTCTTCATTTTAAAATCAGATGACAGGCAGTTTTAATTCCACTGGCAGCGTCACTTGCCCGTTGCCGTGTGATATATTCACAGGTTCCAGGGATGAGGATGTGGACATCTTTAGGCAGGGCCGGTATGCAGCTCACTCACATATTCGCAGAGTTTTTGACTCATTATGTGTATTATGGGGCCAAGAACGTGCATTTCTAGTGAGTTCTCAGATGACGCTGTTGCTACTGAGCCAGGAGCACACACTTTTGAGAACCACTGGTTTAGAGACTCTAGCCATTCACCTCTTCGTCCCTTCGACAGACGTCTTGGATCTCTCCCTGATGCTGGTAATGACACCTGCCCATAAAAAAAATCTAAAAATGAAAGAAAAGGAGTTCCCGCTGTGTCTCAGTGGTTAACGAACCCGACTAGCATCCATGAGGATGCAGGTTCCATCCCTGGCCTCGCTCAGTGGGTTGAGGATCTGGTGTTGCCGTAAGCTGTGGTGTAGGTCAAAGATGTGGCTCGGATCTGGCATTGCTGTGGCTGTGGGGTAGGCTGGTGGCTGCAGCTCCAATTCGACGCCATGCCTGGGAACCTCCATATGCCACCGGTGCGGCCCTAAAAGACAAAAATAAATAAATAAATTTAAAAAGGAAAGAAAAGGAAGTCAGTGATGTCGCATGGGGGCAGACTGGTCCCGTGTGTGGAGTGACATTTAGCCCAGTAGAGCTAGCGGTGCAAAATGTTAAGCGTTCCCGGAGAAGAGAACCACCACCAGAGACCGGAGGGGTTCCTCACAGAGGGGGTGACATTGAAACTGGCTATTAAAGAATAAGGAGATTTCCAGGAAGTTGAGGGCGGGAGGATTATTGCCGGGGTCGGGAATAGCACATGAAAGAGAGCGTGGGAGTAGTTCTCGGGGAGCGGGTCTGATGGCGCGTGGCCGTGGGAGAAGGGGTGGAACCGGCCACGTTAAGGACTAGTGTGCACCTGTTCGAGGTGCCTGCCCAGCCCACACGGTCCACACCAGCACAGCATCCTTATCACAGCCCTCCCATCCCTGGTCCTCCCAAGATGTGACCCTCAGGCTGTCCTCTTTTATCCACGTGACCTTTCTGGACCCATGAGCTAGCCAATCAGAATTCCTTTCTCACTGATGTTTTCTGAGAGATGTGAAGGGGGGTAGAATTGGATTGGGTGCCTGTGGGACAGTCATGCGCAGTGATGAGCATGTCATGAGGGCGCGGGGGCGTCTGCAGGGGTGTGGGACACAGTCCCAGAAGGGAGAGATGAGGTACTGCCGGCCGCGAGAGGAGCCCTTGAACTTGGGACATTGTCTACAACTGCCCTCATGTCTGGCTCTGCTTCTTGTCTCATAGATAGTTCTCTTGTTCTTCATGTCTTTGTCTGTCTCTTAAAAAAAAAAAATCTTTCTCTTTTTAATAACTTATTTTTTAGGGCAGTTTTAGTTTCCGAGGAACACTGGGAAGACAGTACGAGATGTCCCGTTCCCTCCTGCCCTCACACCAGCACAGCATCCTTATCACAGCCCTCAGCGGAGTGGTACATTTTTTTAAAAAATCAAAGATGAACCTACAGTGACACATCATAATGACTTAAAGTCCAACTTTGTATCTTTGTAATAAACGCCTTTTTCTTAAATGAGATAGCATACATTTCTGTCTTTTCCCTTTCTTGCACCCAGTAATCATGAATACGAAGAGTTTAGGTTGTTTTCCTGGCAGAAATGAGCCAGTCGGAATGTCTGAGGCAAACGACTCTTGGTTAGGTTTGTGTTTCAGAAAGATCTCTGGCTGCAGAGGGGAAGGGAAGCTGATGAGAGGCTCCAGCATTGGTCTGGGTGAGGGAGGGTAGGAGCCTGAACTCGGGCGCCGCAGTGAGGACAGAGGAAGGACATTCGGAGGGAGAATGGATGGGTCTCAGGATCTTGAGCTGCAGGGAGCCCAGGGCGGAAAGAGTCAAGGAAAGTCCTCAGTGTCTGGTTCCAGGAATTTACAGAATTGCAAACGTGTTAATGGAGAAAGTGAGGACAGAATCGCGTTTGGGAGGGTAGACGTTAGGGTCGGTTAGAGACACAGGTAGCGTTTGAGGAGCCCGTGGCTGTGCCCAGTGGACGCTGACACTGGAGGGCAACAGCTGAGCTGGAATAAAGATGCATTCGGGTGGCATCCACCTGATCCGATTAGATTCCAGAAGGAGTTTAATGCGAGAGGAAAAGAAGCAAAGTGAGACACACAGAAAGGAGGGGAGCGCTAACCTGGATGAGCCAGAGGGGACAGGAGCCAGCCCAGGCACCTGAGACGAAGGGGTCCGAGGGGCGGAAGGCCAGCCCGGGGAGCGCCTCGGGGAAGCTAGAGAGGGAGAGGCCGGCGGGTGACCATACAGCTCGAACCGAGCAGCAGAAGTAACGCTGGAGGTACTTCACAGTCCTTGATATTTGAGACCTCACTGTCCTTCGGGAGAGCAGTTTCATCGAAATAGAGGCAGTGGGAATAAGGCGAGGGGTGGTCTTGGCTGAGAGGCGGCTGGTTGCTAAGGAAGTGAGCCACCCCCGGAGACGCTTGGATGCCAAGGAACAGAAGCTGAAGGATGAAGACAGAGCAGCCTGGGAAACCGACCCCACTTCTCTGCCCCCCTAAATCCACAGCCTCCCTAATGTGACTTTGCAGCTCCTCCAGGCAGGAAAGAGAGTCCAGTTCCTGGCTTAATAAAATGGAGCAGAAGTGACATCGTGCCCGTTAGAGCCTCGTGTGCTTTGTGTACTTCTGCTCTCTGTGTCTTAAAATCCTGCCCGGCCACCACGAGCCGGGCTGGTGCTAACTTGCCCGGTAGGTGATCAGTCACCTGCTTCCCAGGACTCAGAACCCGCTAATTGCCAGGCGTGTGAGTGAGGGCATCCCGACCCGCCCACCTCCGCCGCCCACCCGCCTGCGACTGCACATCCCTGCACCCGTGTCTCAGGCCCAGCCAGAGCCTGCCTGACCCAGATCAATGGAATTCATCCCCTTTTAGGAAAAACAGGTTTGTTTTTAATTCAGTGAGTTTTATTATATATATAGTTGTACCGCCAAATTAGGTTGTGGTGATGCAAACGTCGGTTATTTTAAGCCACCGTTTTCCAGTACTTTGTCACCCAGGGGTAAGTCATCAGCTGGCTCAAGAGGCTGCTGGAAGGTTCCCATTGACTTTGGCACATCTGCAAGTTGTGGGGAAAAGACAGATGAAAGATTTGAGAGGGAGGAAGTGACAGGGATGTGACCAGAAGGTCAGGTGGACCGTTAGTCTGGGACCAGGCAGAGGCCCCCTTGGCTTTCAAAACAAGAGAAGGAAGCAGGGATGGAGGAGAATATTCCTGCATCAAAATTCAGTGCATCGCTGGGACCTCAGCCCGAAACCGCGAACTGGGCGGTAGCTGCTCCAGCTGCATCTCTGGATGCGCTCACATGTAACACCCAACCCAAAATTAACACCCCGAGCTCATGCGTTTTCTGCATCTGTCACAGCGAAGGGGGGTCCGAGACAGAGTTCCGTTTGTTTTCACTGGCGTGTCAAGTGCCGCAGTGACAGCAGAGGAGTAATCTTCAGTTTGTGTATAATGAGGTCTGAAATTTCCGTCTCTACACGTTGATCATGAATCTTATTTCACTAGATAAACTGACAGCAGAGTTTCAGGTACTTAAATAAAATTTTGAAAAAAAAAAAAAACACAACCACCCACGTCTGTGGGTTTCCCCCCCCCCCACCCCCGCGCAGTCACTTTTATGATTGAGTTACTTTGTCTCTGTGCACTTGTTTCCAGTTTCATCTGGATTCCTCACCGCCAAATCGCTCCTGAATCCTACACGCATCCTCGTCTGTCCTGAGAAATGATGCGGCGGGAGGCAGAAAAGCTGGGTTCTAATCTTGATCACACTGAGTCCCTTAACTTCAGTTTCCTTATCTGAAAAATGCCTTCCTCCGACAAATCCTGGGTATTTACCATGTGCCAGGCACTGTGTAAGTTCCTAGGCTATAGCTTCATGAGGAAACAAAAACAAGAAACAAAAAAACAGACCCCTGCCCTCAGGGAGCTACATTCTAGAGAAGCCAGACCATGAAAACACGTGCAAGAAACAGGAGAGGGTGACGGCAGGAGGTGAAGGAGTCCCCATGAGCGCCCCTGAGAGCACGTCCTCAGCCTTTCCCCCCACAGCCCGTTGCTGTCCTCTGGCCTCAGAGAAGGTTTGTAACGCACACCAGCTGCAGGCCAGTCCTGCCTACGATTCTTTGAACGGCCCACACTCGGCCAGCTGCTCCCTTTGAGCGAGTCCCACGGGCTTAGGAACAAGAGCCTGTCGCCTTGGCATTTACTTTCAGGGACGTGCCGTCCAAGGGGCCAGGTCTGTGTGGTGCCAAGCATCACATGTGGGTGTTTCCTTCCCCCTCCGCACGGGGCGGTTAAAGCTGGCAAGTGGGGGTCGTGTGTGTGTTTGTTTGTTCGGGCTGCACCTGCAGCATGTGGAAGTCCCCAGGCCAGGGACTGAACCCGGAGAGCCAGTGACCATGTGACCCTTAACCTGCTGTGCCACAGGAGAACTCACAATGTGTTTTTTTTAAAAGTCGGGCCCGTTTCTGAGCACCCCCTATGTGCCAGGCGCTTTGCACTGTCCATTTCCTGGCCTTTCCAACTCTCCCCCTCCCTCTGAGGCCAGCGCTTTCCCGATTTACAGACAAGGCATCGGAGCTTCACAGAGTTTTGGGAATGCACCTGCAGTCGCATCGCTGGTGAGCGTCAGGAGCAGAACTGGATTCCACTGTACACACTGCCTTCCCTCCCAAGTTCCCTTTCGTCTGGCTGGAAACCCTGCGTGCACAGGAGACACCTAGAGAGGCATCCGAAGGCAGGTGGCACGGGGGTTAAGGGCTCGAACTCTGGCACTGTGACAGCCCCAGGGCAGATTCTAGTTCGGCCGCATCATCACTGATCGCGGGCAAGGTGACTCAACGTTTCCGGCCTTCCACGCCCTTATCTGTGAACTATGGGTGAGCAGCCGTCTCATAAAGTTTGAGGAGCCAGTGGAGTAATTCATATGATGTGCTGGGCACAGTGAGTCTTATACAACTGCTAATATGTGTTAACAGCTAGTCTCAGGTGTTGTTGATGAATTTTTTGTGTACTTTTATGTATTAATAATCTCCTGGAGACTCAGAAGGAGACAAAGGGAGCAGGTCACGCTGGAGTCCTGTCGCGACTCAGTGGGTTAAGAACGCCACCAGGATCCATGAAGAGGCTGGCTCAGTGGGTTAAGGATCAGGCGTTGCTGTGGCTGTGGTGTAGGTCGCAGCGTGGGAACTTCCAAATGCCGCAGGTGTGGCCCTGAAAAGAAAAGGAAAAAAAAAAAAGGGAAGTGGCCACCGAGCGCCTCTGAGATGAGAACTGAGGAGCTGGAACAAAAAGACCTCACCTTTCACTCGGATTATTTGTACACTATGTACGTTTCAAAGTTGGACCATATGATATTACTTATTCAAGCCAAAAAAGTAGATTTTTTTTTCTTTTTAGGGCCGAACCCACAGCATATGGATGTTCCCAGGGTGGGGGTCAAATCGGAGCTGCAGTCGAGGGCTCCGCCACAGCCACAGCAACGTGGGAGCCGCATCTGCAGCTACACCACAGCTCATAGCCACACCGGGTCCTTAACCCACTGAGCCAGCATCTTCAGGGCTCAAACCTGAGTCCTCTGGGATACCAGTCTGGCTCATTACTGCTGAGCCGCCACGGGAAACTCCTAATTAGACAATGTTTAAAATACTCTTATTACCACTGTAGGGAATTTGGAATGAAGACGCCCTCAGCAGGGTAGTCTGAATGGGAAGAGGTTTGTAGGAGGAGATGAATTGAGCGGGGCCTTGAAGCAGGTGTAAAATTTTGATGACGGAATAAAAACTGGGAGGCCTTTTAAGGGAACGTTTCTTGCAACGTCGTAGAGCAGGACTGAGTAGCCGGCGAGTGTGGCCCACTCCTTAGTAATTGCTCTGTGGTGACAGTCATTCCGGGTGGAAGAGAGTGGCCATCAAGGCCTAGAGTGGCACAGACAGCGGGTCGGTGAAAAACTGCCACGACGCCAGCCACCTCAGACACGAAGACTGAGAAAGGGTGCTGGTTGCAGCCAATGCCGTGAGCCCAGCTGCCAGAATTATTCTGGTTCAACAATCCAGATGGAGCTGGAGGAGCCTCTGACACCCGTCTCTCTGCCTGCAGGTCAGCTGGCTGCAGGCCTGAGGCCGTCACCCATCCAGAGGGATTGCCCCCAGGACAGCAGGATCTGCTCCGTCCCTTGGATTTAGGGCCAAGAAACCCATCAGGCAGCTCAACAGTCCCGATGACCCACCATGAAACACACTGAGAGAAGAGCAGGACACGGAGTCTCTGCAGGAAGCAGCCGGAAGCCCTCGCTGACCGCATCCTAGGGGCAGGCCCGCTGTGAGTCCTGCCCGCCCGACTGCAGCACAGGTCGCCCCTCCCTAGAGAGGCTTAGACGGGGCGGCAGGCGGCATCGGTTCAGACAGTGGGCTCTGCGCTTATTAACAGAGTGAGGAGAGTTTGGGGCTCAGGCGGACCTGGGTTTGCATGTTACTCTGCCACTTTTTGTAGGACACCTTGGTAACACTCCTTTTTTTTTTTTTGTCTTTTGTCTTTTTAGGGCCGCACCCACAGTATATGGAGGTTCCCAGGCTAGGGGTCGAATCGGAGCTACAGCTGCCAGCCTACACCACAGCCACAGCCACAGCCACGCCAGATCTGAGCCATGTCTGGGACCTACACCATAGCTCAGGGCAACGCCGGATCCTTAACCCACTGAGCGAGGCCAGGGACCGAACCCGCAACCTCATGGTTCCTAGTCGGGTTTGTTTCCGCTGCGCCACGACAGAACTCCAGGGTAACACTTTTTAATATCTCTGAGCCTCAGTTTTCGTGTCTGCAAAATGGACCCACACCAAGGCTTTGAAGAGGATGGCATGCAACAGCGTCTGAAAAGCCCAAGCTGGGTACTCCTCTTTACGGACAAAGAGCAAGATGTGGGGCCCAAAAGGGACCCGATGCGCCAGGAGCTGTTGTCAGAATTAGCCCTTGTCTCAGGCATCAGCCTCGGTAGCGACGCCGATTTCTGGAGCTGGGATTCCAGCGGGGAAGGAACGAGAAGGAAATGGAGAATGACCGGCAGCCAGGCTCTGGCTCTTGCACGAGGAAAGTCGCTCTAACTCATTTTCAGACAGTGTTGCTCTCCTTCCTCAAACACTGGGGCCGCAAGGCGTTCTGCCAAAGAAGTCAGCCGCTGGCAGATATTTTAAAGTGACTCTGAGACCGAACGACAGGCCATTTGCGCCATATGCCGCTGACACGTTAATCTAGGCAAGGATGCTCCAGGCACCGGGGGACACCCATGCTGAAATGCCACTGAGGCAGGCACACCAGCTCCAGCGGCAGAAGTTCATCAGTGCGAACAGCGAGGGCAGCCAAGGAGAGGGACGCGGGGAGGAGGCGTCAGCGTGACCTGCCGTATGTAACCTTTGAAAGATTTTCTGAGTCGCAGACACTTCACTAGACGTCTAGGAGAGCTGCAGATTCACCAGAGCATCAAACATGGGTCTTCCCAGGCCGGACAGATGAGTGTCTGCTCCTTTTACACCCATTACACTCTGTGGCCACCAGCCCCATGCCCCTTCTGTCCATTGGCAAATTCTGGGCGATGCCCAGGCCCACAGAATATGCCCTCCTATGTCCCTGCGGTTTCACTGTAAAAAGCACGTGGCTGCCGAGCGCCTCCAGCAGCTGCCCCAGTGTCAGACGTGGCAGGATCCAATTTGGTGGGAGCACTCTGGGCCTTTGGTCTCCCTCTCCCCTTTGCCCAGCCCCGTTTCTTGGTTCCTCAGAGCAGTAATGAGCTTCTCCACCCCAGCGTGAGGACGGGCTCACAGCCAGCACATGAAAAAGGCTGAGCTCGTGTGGGGCACCTACTCTATTTCATGGGCAGATCACACATTTCTTTATTTCCTTCTTCTGTGATGCAACCACGCTAATGATTTTTTTTTTTTTAAAGTAGGAAGGACGCAGCACTGTGACTTTCTGGGGGGAAAAAAAAGTCACCCAGCAGGATAACTGCATAAAAGGAACTAAGATGAAATGCCTACCCACTCTTGTCACTGGCCCCAGTGATTTTCCAGGAGCAAAAGGATCATTCTACCTTAGGAGATTTTAAGAAACCAATAGAGTCGCTGCCTTCATTATTTCCTTCCAGGCAAATGAAACTTTAAAAAAAATCAGTTCTTGGTGTTCTCTGGTGGCTCAGCAGGTTAAGGATCTGGCGATATCACTGCTGTGGCTCAGGCCACTGCTGTGGTGCAGGATCAATCCCTGGCCCCGAGACTTCCGCATGACCCAGGTGCAGCCAAAAAAATAAATAAATAATAAAAATCAGCTCTTCCTGTTACCCGTGGTTATTTTTCATAATCAGAAGTCTCTGAAAGATCAGAAAACTAAGATGAGGGCCCCAAAGAATGCGGCTGCTCCCTAGCATTCTCGATAGTGAGGAGTTCAGAGTTGTCCTTGTTGGGTGTGGGCTCTGGAATCAGCCCTTGATTCAAATCCCGAGCCTGTCCCTTACTCAGTCGTGACCACCGACAACCTACTCACACCCCCGCCCCCGGGCCTCTGTTTCTTCATCTGTACGCTTGTATAGACGAACCCCATCTTCCAGGGTTGTTACGAGAATGAGAGAAGATTTGTGTGTAGCTGGGAGCTTTCTCGGGCATGTGGTCAGGGTATCTGTGTTAAAATGATAGGTCTGATCTTGGGAGCCCCAGGTAACTTGTCATTTTTAATGGAGGGAAATTATGTCGATGAACTCTTAGCAACCACTAAATTGATGTTTTCATCACAAAATCATGGGTACCTTCCGAGCCTTTCCACTAGACCCATTGTGCTGCGTTCGGCCTTATAATAGATTTGTAAGAAGCAGGAGAATTGGCTTTTGCTCAGGACGCGCTTCAGGTCATCTCCAGAGAACAGCAGTGTGACTGGCAGGCTAAGACCCGGTATTCAGCACCTCCACGCCTTTGCTCCGCACACCCTGAAAACCCAGCTTGAAGGAGACCTAGACGCCCCATTGCCTCAGTCTCTTGCTGGTTTCCCCACACGCGCCCTTGACCCCTGCAGCCCGTGCGCAGAGCCCCAGGGGTCCTCTACCGTCTCAGAGTTTGCTGGTGGCTCCCGGTCTCCGACGGAGTGAAATCCAGAGCCCTGGCTCATGGTCTGGGCTCCAGGGACCTTCCTGACTACGTCTCTTACTGTGCCCTCCTTTGCTCACCCCTTCGGGCCACGCCGGCCTCCTCAGACACACTGGCCCTGCTGTCTCTCTGGAATGTTCTTCCTCGTGTATCATGTGACGTACTCTTTCCTTCACTGAGGCCCCTGCTCAGATGTCACGTCATTAGAGAAAGCGTCCCTGCCCTCTCTTTTCCGTCACCCCCCGCCCCTGCTCTTCTCTGTCCCCTCACTTGACTTCATTTTGCGTCACAGGCCCTCAAGACTTACTCCAGGGAGGGTAACATAAGGAGCCCGAGTCCTCCCCCCGCCCCGGCTGGTCTCCAGGCCGTTACTGAGAGTTGCTGTTTTCACTGCCCCCCCCCCGGGCAGTCTGGATTTCCCGGACTCTTTGCCAGCGTCGCAGCTGTGGCCCAGGTTGCTTTCTAGGTGGGGGTGACTTAGTCTGTACCCCACGGGCTCTGAGTTCCTTTAGTCCTTTTGGGTTGAGGTTGCCGCGGTTCCCATCCCGTTATGGTCGGGCGTGGCGTTCTCACCGAGAGGGGACCCTGAGTCCCTGAGTCCCTGAGTCCCTGAGTCCTAGACCTGTTCCCTTCTGTCCTGCACCCCTGGTTCCTCACAGTCAGGGTCAGCTGCACCCCTGGTTCCTCAGAGTCAGGGTCAGCTGCCCTTCCTGAAGACCGCACAAGTGGGTCGTTACCGAATGATGGTGAAAGGGGCCGATCCTGTTTCCACCCATGAATTCCTGGACCCACATACTCTGGCTATTAGAGAGTCAGCCCTGTTGGGTCTGTGTATACACTGCATGCTGGAGGGTGCAGTCCAGGCGCGTTCCCTGAGACTTTAAAAGGCCACTCCATTATTCTACTAGGCTGGCTCCCCCCAGGTGATAAAGTGCATGGGTGGTCAAAACCCATCAGTCGTACTGCCAAATGCCTATTGTCACACCCCCCCCTTACCATTACTGGGTCCCATCACCCTGGGGCGTGTTGCGTGGGATCCCGTCTCAGGAAAGAAGGCCTGTACATCCCGGGGTTGGCGGCAGCACTGAAGGCAAAGAAGGTAAAGCCATGTCTCAAGTAGGCGTCACTTCCAGTTTGGGAATTTGGTCTGATGTGCTCAACGTGCCACCTCGTCCCTAGCTGGTCTCCTGAAGGACGCTGCCTTATCGAGCTGGTCTGCACTGCGGGCGGGATGGAGTCGGGTCATGACCGGAGTACATCAGCCTTGGTGAAAGGTAGGTGGTCCTCTGGTGTCCAGACCCCGGCTCTGCCCTGTCACCGTGGTCATGGCATTCATGCCCACTGCCCAGGTAGTGCAGGGCCCAGGGAGAGGCTCGCTGACCTCCTGAGCCAGGTCCCCCTCCCCGCTTGGTGGTCGATTCACCGCGGAGGATGCTCATGGCATGGACAGGGGAGTCGGTCCGCCTCGGAGATGCTTACCCTCAGTGCCTTTCCTCAGAGCCCATCCACTCGCCTCTTCCTCAGCCTTCCTCACAGAGAAAGCCTGTAAATACGGACACACTCATCACTGGAGGGGCCGTTCAGAACTGTCTTAGCCTTGTCTACACAAGGGGCAGGAGAAAGCCACTCTCCTCACCCCTTTGCATCCTCATCGGTCAGGATCGCCCTGAAGGGTGTTCATCCCCCCGCATGTCTGGGTCTGCGTATGTGTGAGTGCCAAGCAGATCCCCGCGGGTCTCCTGTCAGGTTATCAGAGAAGCTCCAGCTAGACAATGGAGCAGATTCGTGGTCCAGCTGAGGCGAGATGCCTGCCTGGTTATTCCTGGGCACAGCTGGTTGGAGCATTTGCAAAAGCTGGAGTAAAAGGTGGCCGAGAGGATATGAGACGAAGCCTGAGAGGTGTCTGAGGTCCCCTCAAAGCCCAGGGTGGCGGGGGCAGGCATGATGATAACAATGTGTTAAATAATTAGATAATAGGATATTAAGAAATACGTGCTAATTGTATGGTGCTGCCAACAAAGGCAAAAGTTGTCAGCAGCGGAAGAGATCAACGTGGGCCGAGCTGGCAGAAAAAGAGTTAGAGCCTTGCTTGAAGCATGGCTGGTGGGGAGGCTGAGGATCCTGGGTACAGAGTTAAGGGGGATTGAGAATTCCCTGGAGAGGAGTGGGAATCAGGGGTAGGAAAGAGAAACCTAGACAGCTGAGGGTTCAGGGGGTCCCTTGGTCCAGATAGGTTTCTGTCCTGCTGCCTCCTGTGAGATAGACTGCCATCTTTGTGGCAATGCCACATACCCTGAGGTTAAATAAACACGCTTTGGAGCGAGTCAGATCTGCTTTGAATCCTAGCTCTCCTTCTTGGGCACCTATCTTAACCTCCTGAATCTTCAGTTTCCTCATCCGTCAAATGAGGCTGAAACTAGCAACTTTGTGTTAAACACCTAGAACAGCGCCGACTCATCATAAGCCCTAATGAACCGTAGTTGTCATCATTGTTAGCAGGGAGAGCGCAAATGGTGGCTTCAACAGCCACAGGTACCGGAACCTAGAACGAAACAATGAGACTAGGAAGCACTGAGCTGTCAGGAGAAAGCAGATTATGCAACACGTCCTGTCCTGTCTTCTGCAAATGTGCTCGGGGGTGTCGGAAGCATCTCGGATATTCACTCCGCAGAAATTCCTTTCATCCTTAGGGCAAAGGAAACTAATGGAACACTAGTGGCCATGTTGACATTATCAGAAAAAGCAGTGACAAAAACAAAACAAAAAAAAACCCTTGCTGGTAGGCTCATCTCCTTTTGGAATCTACAGCACATCTGGGTAGCTTGGGCCTTTCTCATTTCTCCAGCGTGTGGCTGGATTAGCCAGGCAAACGCAATCTGCGTCCACTTCAGAGGAAGAATATTTCCATGCAGAAAGGGCTACAGCTGTCACTGACGACCCCCAGGCACCCCGGGAATAGACTCGTTTGATGCAGCCAAGTTTTTTGGGGAGGAAAAAAGTCTTCTCTTCCTACCTGAGCTGCCTACCAGGCTGCTTTTCTCCGGCTTCCTGATGCTTTGTGTGCACAGAACAATGTGTTGAAGGTTCCAGGCAGGGAATAGAGAGGCTTTCAGAGCATTTGGACTTTGGTTTGACAAGGTATCCAAAATATCAGGACGAGTTTCCCTTGTGGTCCTCTGCCTGCAAGGTGCACTCTCTCAATGCTAAAGTTCTTTGTGAGTCCGCCGTGGCAATTAGCGCGAAGACATAAGTGACCTTTGGCAGTCATTAGCTCCTTAATCATCATCTGCCTTTCCCTTCTGCTCCAGCAGATCCTGACCCATTTCATGTTTGTGTTCTAAAAACCATCCATTATTTTCTAAGTTCACAAGGCCCTGCTTTAAATGTTTTCTTTTATTATGAAAGTAATACGTGCGTATTAGAAAAAAATCAGGTGAGAACGGTACAAAGTGAAAAGTAAAACTTTCTCTCCCTACTCTACCAAGAATCAGCCTCATTGCCCTCCCCGGAAGTTCACCGTTGACAATGACAAATGGCATATGCTTCTAGACGTTCCCCTTTTGGCAAAGAGGATGGTGCTCGCACCACGAATACTCCCCCACACAAGTATGTGCTCTCGTGCACCCTACTTCTTTTTACAGAACGACCCTGAGAATAGCTTTTCACGTGTCCACATAGATGTACTTCCTTCTTTTTAAGGAGTGCAGGGTATTCAATTGTGTGGTTTTACCATAAATTATCTAATTAACCCCCTAAAGACGAATGCTGAAGATGCCTCCAGTTTTTCCCTATCACAAGCCACGATGCATGAACACCATCACACACATACATGGTTGTGTACTCGTGAAAGTGCGACTCCAGGATAAGTTCCCAGAGGATGATTTTGCTGAGTCTGATGATGTGTGCGTTTGATATTTGGACAGAAATCACTCAAGTTCTCTTTTAAAACTTAACATCGACTTGTACTCCCATTAGCAGTATATGAGAGTGCCTGTTATCCCCCTCCCTCCAAAGGGCTCGGAGTCTCCTGAGGAAGTAGCCTGGGCTTTGAAACTGAGCAGACCTCTTTCTGAATCTGGCTCTGTCATTCGTGAGCTCTGTGACCACCTCTTTTATGTCACTAGGCCCCTTGGGGCCTCGGTTTTATCACGTATTAAAATGGGGGAAAATGTCTTCTGGGTAGGTCTGCGGTGACAATACGAATTAACATGGGCAGAGAACCTAGTCCAGTGCCTGCGAGACAGCAGCCACTCAGTGTGAGCTGCTCCCCTTAACTGCACTTCCACACATGCCGTTCTTGTTTACACCTGCCTCCCATCTCCGTTTGTGTCTTGTCTTGACCCTTCCTGCTTCTCATGGTGGCAACTCCCACGGTGGAGGAACAAGAGACACACATGCTGGGGTTTCAGAATCACTTCCCTCTTCTTACTTCATCTGTGTTTCTTCTGCATGTTGACAGAGAGATGGTGACACTTCTCTGGGGCTTCATTTCCAGGAATTTGGGTATTTTTATTTATTTGTTTGCTTTTGGCGGGGGGCCGCACCTGCAGCATATGGAAGTTCCCAGGCTAGGGGTTGAATCGGAGCAACAGCTGCCAGCTTACACCACAGCTGCAGCAACTCTGGATCCGAGCCACGTCTGCGACCTACACCACAGCTCATGGCAACGCCAGATCCCTGACCCACTGATTAAGGCCAGTGATTGAACCCACATCCTCATGGATACTAGTCAGATTCGTTTCTGCTGTGCCACAATGGGAACCCTGATTTTGGGGATTTTTAGTTACTTGATTCTAGAACTGATAAATTAACTACCAGGTTGCTTTTGAATCATTTTTGTGCAAAGTCACCAACCTTAAAAGTTTATAGAGAATTGAGTAATGAAATGACTCTTACGGGTTAAAAGGTGACTGAAGTTCCTCCTTCAGGAAGACTTCTGAAGAATTCTTCATAGATGGAGTTCCCGTCATGGTGCAGCAGAAACGCATCTGACTAGGAACCATGAGGTTGCCGGTTCAATCCCTGGCCTCACTCAGTGGGTTAAGGATCCGGAGTTGCTGTGAGCTGTAGTGTAGGCTGGCAACTGCAGCTCCGATTTGACCCCTAGCCTGGGAACCTGCATATGCTGCAGGTGTGGCCCTAAAAAAAAAAAAAAAGAGGAGTTCCCGTCGTGGGGCAGTGGTTAACGAATCCGACTAGGAACCATGAGGTTGCGGGTTCGATCCCTGCCCTTGCTCAGTGGGTTAAGGATCTGGCGTTGCCGTGAGCTGTGGTGCAGGTCGCAGACGTGGCTCGGATCCTGCTCTGCTGTGGCTCTGGTGCAGGCCAGCAGCTACAGCTCGGATTAGACCCCTAGCCTGGGAACCTCCATATGCTGCGGGAGCGGCCCAAGAAATAGCAAAAAGACAAAAAAAAAAGAATTCTTCATAGAGAATTGTGTATAACCCCCATGTCCCCCACTCCTTGCCCCTAATACACCTGATCTCGTACAAGAAGTCTTGAGAAATAATTGTCAGCTTCTATTCATTCTCAACCTATTATTTAAGCTCAGGTAGCAGCAATTCAGTTACTGGGTGATGCTCATAGCACCATTTGGGTGTATATTCCCTATGTCAATTCGCAGTTTCTTCTGATCCCTAAGAGCCCCTGGCCTGAACCATCAAAGACCGGGGGAAGTTCTAGCTTATGTAACTCCCTCCCCAGCAGCTCAGCCCCATGCTTAAGATCTGATTTTATTATTAGGATCTGGAAGAATGAGGCTTTCCCATCGTGGCTTAGTGGTTAACGAACCTGACCAGTATCCATGAGGATGTGGGTTCAACCCCTGGCCTCGCTCAATGGGTTAAGGATCGGAGTTGCCGTGAGCTGTGGTGTAGGTGGCAGACACGGCTCGGATCCCGCGTTGCTGTGGCTGTGGTGTAGGCTGGCAGCTACAGCTCCAATTCGACCCCTAGCCTGGGACCCTCCATATGCCACAGGTGCGGCCCAAAATAGACAAAGGACAAAAAGAAAAAAGATCTGAAAGAATGAGAGAGGAGACAGCTACACTAGGTCCTTTAACTCAGATAGGAAAGGGCCGTGCCCATCGAAGAGGCGAGGAACCCAGACCCATTCAAAGACACTCGCTTCTGCATGAGGCCGTCATTCCTTACAGGTCTCGCCCAGTTGCTGGAGAGAAATTTGGCTCATGAAGCTTGGACGGCTTCATGCTGTAGACAATGAGATATGAGCAAGGCCACCTCAGGCCCTCACAGTTAAAAAGATCCGTGTGAGCTTCGACTGCAAGGAGATTTTAGTTTTCGCATAAAGAGCCAATATCAGATCATTTGAATTTATTTTCCACTTCAGTTTGCTCATCTGCTCCAGGAAATGTGATTTAAATACGTTTTATCCAGAAGCCTTCCGCAGGCACCAAGTTACCTAGCAACTCCAAGTTTCCTTGAGCGAGTCGTTTCTAGTATAAAGAGTGTTCACAACTTGGGGAGGACGTGTTTTTAGCCTTCAGAGTTTATGAAGCAAGAATTAAATATTGAAACTGCCATTCTCACTCTGCATGAATGTGGAGTCTGTTTAAATCACATGGAGTCTTGGGGGCTATATTTCTGAAGAGAAATTTTTAATTAACCTGCATGACCAGAAACATGAATGAAATGGTTCTGTTTAATTTGCAGTAACCAATCCAAGGGCAGCATTGCTCAGCTCTAATTTAGGGTCTTTAACAAAATCTAAATTGGTGCTTTGCATTGTATGCCTGCTTTGGCATGTCAAAAAGATTTCATTTTTTCTGGACCTTGGCAAATAGATCCCTCAGCTCCGCTGTAAGGATGTGGGCTCGGACTTCTAGGTCAAAGCGTGGGTTGAGCACAAGCAGAAATATCACTCTTCTCCAAACACATAGGAATGACAGTAGAATGACTACTCTGTACACACACACACACACACACACACACACACACACACATTCCAAGTCACTGTATATTTTTCTCTGGGATAGTTTCCTAGCATACTGCCGCCGACAATGGGTATACCCGTGGTTCTCAACGGGGACAGTTTTGACCCCAGCAGCTCTTTGGCAGCCTCCAGAGGCAGGCTTGGTTGTCACATCTGGGGCAGGTGCTGCTAACATCCAGAAGGTAGAGGCCAAGGATACTGCCGAACAAGCTTCCGTGCACAGGACAAAGGATTATCTGACCCCAACATGTCAACAGTGCCGAGGCTAAAAAACCCCAGGGTACACAGCGTAGCTTTGCTAATATATATAATACTTTTTATAAACCTCTCCTCTGCATCTTAAGAGGGTATCACTTACGAACCATTTGCAAGCATTTGCCCAGTTTGGGGTCAGTCTCTCACATGGCCACAGAATGAAGTTCCGACTCTGGCGTGATGCTCAAGACCCTTCCAGGTGTGTGCCTGCTCCCACCAGCTGCACCCTCCTTCTCTTACTGCTGTGGGCCCCATGCTGCCCGCTCTTAAGCTTCCCACAGAACCCGGAGACGCCAAGCTCTTTCATACATGTATGTGGACTCTGCCTGTCACATGCTCTTCTGATTCACCAGCGAAGGTCGACTGACTCTGAAAGACCCGGCGCAAGTACAGCCTTCTCTGATGCCCTCCCCTCTTCTGTGCACACCTGTCCATCACCCAGGCTCTTGTTCCTAATTTTCACACTGCTTATTTATTTAGTTACCTCTTCTACCACACAGTGAGTTTTAAAGTCAGGCACAAGGTATATGCTCCAAAATTATCTTCCAGGGAGTTCCCGTGTGGCTGAGTGGGTTACAAACCTGACTAGTTATCCATGAGGATGTGGGTTCAATCCCTGGCCTTGCTCAGTGGGTTAAGGATCCAGTGTTGCTGGGATCTGTGGTGTAGATCACAGAGGTGGCTCGGATCCTGCGTTGCTGAGATTGGTCTGATTTTTCTCATCCATAAAATGAGGATGAGAATTCACACTCTTGAGTTCCCGTGTGGCCCAGCGGGTTAAGGATCCAGTGTTGTCACTGCAGTGGTTTGGGTTGCTGCTGTGGTGCAGGTTTGATTCCTGGCCCGGGAACTTCTATATTCCACAGGTGCAGCCCCCAAAATAAAAGACTTCACACTTTGGGGCACCTCAAGAAGTCATAGGAAAAAAATGGATCGTGAGCAGCACCCACTTCTTTTTTCTTTTTTTTTTTTTTTTTGGCTTTTTGCCATTTCTTGGGCCGCTCCTGCGGCATATGGAGGTTCCCGGGCTAGGGGTCGAATCGGAGCTGTAGCTGCCAGCCTACGCTAGAGCCACAGCAACACAAGATCCGAGCCGCGTCTGCGACCTACACCACAGCTCACGGCAACGCTGGAACCTTGACCCACTGAGCAAGGGCAGGGACCGAACCCGCAACCTCATGGTTCCTGGTCGGATTCGTTAACCACTGCGCCACGACGGGAACTCCCAGCACCCACTTCTGTTTGAGTCCCGAGTTAATCTGAAACATATATATGCCTACATCTCAGATCTTACTGAGTCAGAAATAAGTTACTGGAGTGAGTTGGATTAATTTTTAAGTCATTACCTGTGGTTTCTTCCAGGCTGGATCGGATTCCTCTCTGCTCCTTCTTCATTGTTTTAGAAGAAAAAGAATAGCTTTACTCTCAGATGTTCACTGAAGACTTGGTAAGAGAAGAAAAAAGAATATTACCTAATATTGAGTGTTTTTAAAGAAACTGCTGTTGGAGGTGAACAAATATAATTCTAGTTTTCAACAGCGAAAGAAAGGTGGCTTCTCCAGACTACAATGTAGGAGCCAAAGATTTCGTTTGAGAAGTTGGAGCCTCAGTTTGGTGAAGGCATTGAACTGAAGGTTTGTCACTGGTCACAGAGGAGTCCAGGGCTGGAAGGGCCTTCGAATCTCTGTCGCATCCAAATGAACTGTGAAGCCCAGAATACAGATGCCACACTCAGCAAGCGCTTCCGCTGTGCTCCCGCTAAGGGGTGTCCCTGACCCTGACAGAGGTCAAAGGACAGGAGGCTTCTGTGGCTCCACAGGTCTGATCAGTGCAGATACAGCTCGATTAGAAAAGGAAAACCAAGCCCACTGAAACTATAGCGTCAAAGGGAAGAGTATGCCATGTTGGAGTATCCCACCCCCAATTGCAAAAATGCCTCCAGAGCCTGAGACGTAAGCCCTTCTGAATCACCGTGGACTCGGAGAGTCAGGGCTCTGGGTAAATAGGGGAGCTTCTCTATTCGAAAGTATATAGAGCAGAAAAGCATTTAGGCAGGGCCTTGAAGAGCTGAGCCAAGAACAAAGAGTTTCTAATTCTGGCACCACACGGAAGAGCCACCACTGCTGTGCACGGAAATGACTTCCCCGAGGAGGTGGGGAGCAACCTGTCCCTGGAGATGCTCGGGCAGAGGCTGCGCAGGGAGGTCCAGGGAGGGCTCGAGCCTCAGGTGGCGGATCCCTCCCCAGCTGTGCACGGAGGTCCGCCGCGGGTTCGCAGCACCTCTGCGTTTGCAGTTTCTCTGGCCCTGGAGTCTGGCTTTTGATGAGTCCAGCTTACCCAGAATCTCGGTGGTCCTCGCTCTCGGCTCTTTTGCCCCCATCATCTCGTGCGGGGGATCCCTGGCCAGGCCTCCGACGTGTTCGAGGGGCTGGAAGCCGCAGACTAGAAACTCGTGCTGTGCAGAGGCGCACAGGCAAGAGCCCAGAGTGAGGCGCCACCAGGCGCAGGAAGCCGCATCTCTCCCGCAGCTGCGGGCCGGCTCCTGGCGGCCGCGGGGTGTAGCGGTCAAGAGCGCGGAGTTGAGTCAGGCCGACGGAACTTTTCAGAGCCTCGGGTTCCTCCTTTGTGAGGTGGAGTCGAGAATGCGGCCGAGACCCCTGCGCTTGTAGGTTCTGAGCGCCGACAGGTAGCAAACTCCCGCTGGGCGTCATCAAGACTTGGGAGTTCCCGTCGAGGCTCAGCGGTAACGAATCCCACTAGGATCCATGAGGATGCGGGTTCGATCCCTGGCCTCGCTCAGTGGGTGAAGGATCCGGCACTGCCGTGAGCTGTGGTGTAGGTCGCAGATGTGGCTCGGATCCTGCGTGGCTGTGGTGTAGGCGGGCAGGTGCAGCTCCGATTCGACCCCTAGCCTGGGAACCTCCATATGCTGCACAGTGCGAGCCTAAAAAGCAAAAAAAAAAAAGTAAAATAAAAATAAAAAGACTATTACTCTGCCCAGATTCCTAATTAACACAGTACCTTGTTACAGTAAATGCCCAACGAAGAGTAACTGTGAGCAGAAACAGTAACAGCAGGATAATAACTAGCATTAGTAGTTATGGTACCAGCAGCAGTTAGACCAGGACTTAAAGCACGATTCCTGCCTCCTAGTCCAGAGCTCTTTCCAAAACGTGGCAGAGTGAATTTTACTTGGCTTTGTGGAGGTGAGATGTGAGGCTAAAACTTGCAGTGTCCCCCCCCCCTTTAAGAGCGAGGGGATGGGACCAACATCCTGATGTTTTAGGAAGAAAATTTGACGTCTGTCCGTGGCTTCTGCTCTTTTTCTCTGAGAAGGACATTGTGAGGATGACAGGAAGTAATGGGAAGGCTGGGAAATCCCAGTTTACCCAGATCAGTGCCAGGTGATGCTCATTTGGGGAGTTATGTATTCACTTTTCCCTCTCCACATTGTCATAGTTTGGACGACAAACCACGTGGTCACTCTCAACAGAACACACGACCCTCTGAATTGTAGTCATTTAAACTTAGACCAAAAAAAAAGGGGGGGGGGAGTTCCCATCGTGGCTCAGTGGTTAATGAATCCGACTAAGAACCATGAGGTTTCGGGTTTGATCCCTGCCCTTGCTCAGTGGGTTAAGGATCTGGCATTGCCGTGAGCTGTGGTGTAGGTTGCAGACGCGGCTCGGATCCCTCGTTGCTGTGGCTCTGGTGTAGGCCTGCAGCTACAGCTCTGATTCGACCCCTAGCCTGGGAACCTCCATATGCCACGGGTACGGCCCTAGAAAAGGCAAAAAGACCAAAATAATAATAATAATAATAATAATAAATAAATAAATAAACTTAGACCGAATTGCACAGATTCCAGACAATTTGTATTCAATTAGTGTTTTCAATTTTTTCTTTTTTATGGCCGCCCGTGTGGCGTATTTAAGTTCTGGGCTAGGGGTCGAATCCGAGCTGCAGCTGCCAGCCTACACCACAGCCAGAGCAACGATGGATCTTTAACCCACTGAGCGAGGCCAGGGATTGAACCCGCCATGAGTATGTTTTACAAAGTGACTGTGGCTTTCACGAGATTGTGTGTCGTTCTCCTGGACATAAAGAGTTCATCGAAATTGTCCAAATGGAGCCCTTTGCAAAGAATCGTCCTGTTTGCCCAAGCGATTTAAAACGTGAAACGGACACCCTTCTCCTGCAGGAACTCGTGTCGTTAACTCAGAAGAGTTAAGGTCTATCCCTCTGAGAGCCTGGTGAACCCCGAGCGGGGGCTGGAGGAGCCCAGGGGGCTCCCGGTGGCTTCAGAAGCCGGAGCGCGGCCTCTCCCGTGGGCCTTTGCTTCCTGGGCAGGATCGGTGAACAGGCAGACCCGCAGCCGCCTGCAGGTGGCGTGGCCGGGGAGCGGCCTCCTTTGGCATCAGCTGCTCCATGCGCCCCAGATCAAATGTCAGCTGCCAGGACCAACTGGTGCCTCCTGGAGGTCTTTAAAAACTGATTTTCCAGCTGTGAGAGGCTGCGGCATTGTTCTGCTTTTGGCCACCTTCTCTCTGGCCAGCCCGCTGGCAGCAGCCACGCAGGGCAGCCCGAATGCGTCGAATCAAAGGGTCAGCAATGCAGCGGGCGCCCAGCCCCCGTCCCTTCTCGCTCGGCTGTCTGATGTCAGCCCATCAAAGGCCCTGCATATGGCCCGGTGCTTGCTCATCATTCACCTCACAAGCCTCTCGAATTTTCACGAGTCAGAGGAGGCGCCAGGAGAAAATTTGCGGCCCCTGAGGGTGCCCTAGGGGTGGTTAATAGCCTGGGAGGGCGACAAGAAAGGGCGAAGTTTAGTGTGCTGTGGTTCCCAATTGTTTGGCTAACAGCCGGAGGTTGACCTTGAGCTTGCGTCTGCCACATGGCGGAGGCACCAGCCGGGCAGCACGTTGGGAGGGATCAGAAATAATGGAACTTGAACATGCAAATGATTTTAATGAATTCTTCCCTCCTCCCCCCTCCCCCCAGTTCCATGTGCAAGAAGGGACGTTTCTCAGCTTCTAGGGGGAAAGTCACTCCTCGCTCTGAGTCTAGGAACACAATGGAGCGCCGTCTGCCGAGGGCCCTGCCCGCTGCCTGAGCCTCACCAGCTCGACTGTCCTGGATCAGAGGGAAGCACGGCGGGCTGTGTGCTGTGACATGGTCCCAGCTCGGGACAGTGGCCAAAGGAGACCAAGACAAAGAGCCTTTTTTTATGAGAATGATTGTCTGGTAGTTAAATGGTGAAGGCCAGCGCAGGACTTAGCTGCCCTGGCAGTGGGCTTGTGTAGACGGGACTGGTCGCTGTGTGTGTCCTGGGGCTGATCCCAGTGTTGCTGTCCCCGTCTGGCAAAGACAGTGGACAGAGTGGGTGGGAGGGAGGGGCTAAGGCGCACCCCCTCCCCGCCCCACCCGGCACTGCCTCAGTGCAGGCACCTCCTTTCTTCCAAAATGCGGCTTGGCAGAGAAGCGGGGGCTTTCTTGCCCCTCTTGGGTGCTGTTCCTGGATAATTTGATTGACCCTCCATCACTGTCAGGTCGCTGACCTTGTAGGATTCATTCTTGGTCTTAAAATCTGAGCCCTGGGATCCTTGGGTGGCAGAATGGACATTTAAGGAAAGGAACTTGCTCCCTCGTCGCCCGCCCATATCGAACTCCTGCTCCTGGGGCCTGGCTGAGCTCCCTGTGCCCCTGGGACTTGCCTGTAGGCAGCCAAGCTTATGGATGCAAACAAACGGGATAAGGCCAAGGAGGCCCATGAAGGTACATGGGGCTCTCACAGGTTTGACCTCAGGATCTCCCAGAGTTACCCCGTGTTTCGTAAACTGTAAAGTGATAGACAAATGTAAGTGGCTGTTGCTATGGTTACTTCATAACATGCTGCCCTTTTTTTTTAAATGCAGACGTACTCTCTCTCGTAGAATTGGTTATCTGAGAAAAATCAGATGAGCACAAGAAGTGCTGTCTTTGCCACATGGCAGTTGTTCAGAATCTACTTCCAAGGGTCACGCTTGTGCAGTGTCGTTTGTCTGTGAAGGCAACCTGGAGGTGTGGCCTATCTTAAAAATGGCCTTTGGAAACAAAACCAGTTTGGAGCCGATGATAAGAGAATGTGAGCCCAGTGTTTTAAACTGTGAGCTGTAGAAACCGAGTTAATTAATAGGAAAGTGCGATTTGATGCCGGATTTTCACCCTTCGCCTTAGGTACCCTGTCCTCCTCCTCAACAGGCCCTGTCGCCGATGGCTTTGCTTATAGGCTGTTACGGGTCGCACAAAGAAGAGAAGTTAAACCGGGGGCTCTTTGAATATAGCACAGTGCTGAAAAATCACGTTTACCTTTTCCTTTTAAAATCTGCATGTCTCTTTCAAATGCTTAAATTATTTTGGCTGAACGGGAAGCCTCGGCCATGCGCCTGGGCTAATACTGTTGTTCTAGGAATGGGCTTTGAAAGCACCACGTGGTGATTTTTTCGAGACAGGAAACCTTGGTTCTGGAGCCCCCCCAGTCCGTTGTGCTGAAGGAGAAGGCATCAGCCAGTGTTTCTGTGAAGGTGCTTTTGCAACCTGCAGGCAGAACAGCGGCTCGGGATATTTCGCAAATTTGCATTTGCTTTGTTGATTCCGTATGAAACCAGAATAACCAGGCACGTGGAAGGTAGAGCCCTCTTTTAATTAACCCTCTTGGTGTGGGTCCGTGTGATTAAAGACGACGGAGCTGCTCCTGGGGTTTCTGCTACGGAAAATACTAACAATAATCATTTGTTTTGTTTTTATATTTAAACACATTATTGCATAGCTTGGTGCAGAGATAATTACCAATTTTATCTCCTGTGTTTTTCTAATGTTCATTAATAACAATAAAGGGTTGTAGGTTAAAAACTCATTTAATTGCCTTTATGTTAATGACATTATGAATAGCCTTAGCTACAAGATTCTAATTCTGTCCAGTATCCTCTTTCGCGGTGGAGCCCCAGGAGAGCTGCTCATTTTATCAGCATTACTGATTCAGAGTTTTTCCTTGCAGGTGGGTTTTTGTACATAATCAGAATTAATGCACAACACATTTTGCAAGGAATGGAGTAGAAGCAGTCGGAATAAGTAATTAACTAGAGTGCCCAAGGAAATATGCCCGAGCATTTTTTTTAGCATATTCATAAAACATTAAGACCAGTCATAAACACAGTAGAAGCAATTTCCTGGTAATGTGCTCTTAGACTATTTTCTGGCTCCCTTTTTATTTTTTTATTTCTTCCATAAGGGGAAAAAAAATCTTTTTTCAACTGAAAATCCCAGGAATGCCGATCAAATGCCCAATGTGTGGTCGCTTTGGGATTCGCTGTGCTTCTGTGCTGCAGAGGCCGGGACCATCCCGTCCTCATCCCCTGCTCCCGTCTGCATCACCTAACTTACCAGGCAGCGAGTGGAGTGAGTGCACTTGGCAGCATCACAGGAGACGTGGACACCCACCTCCTCCCGATCCCTAGCACTGACCTCTGGGTGTGGGAGAGAATGCCAAGGGGGGAGGAGGGGGCAAGAAGCAAGGACTAGGGCGGTGGCCACATGGTATGCACGCCCCCCCCCCACCCCCGGCAGACCCCTCCCGCTTAGACTGATACCCACTTATCTCTCAACTCAGTCACCCTCCTCAGGCCATCAAGGTCATGTCCCTACCCCCACCCCCCCAGGCAGCCTGCATCCAAGCACAGGACAGTAGGAGAGTTTTAAAGTCTGGTCCCCCTTGCCTGGAGGTGGGATGATTCAGAAGAGCACGCTGACATCAGAGTGCCCTGGCAGATTGCCTGAGGCCTTTGTCCTGCATCCCTCGCCCTCCTCACAGATGCCGTGCAGAGAGCACTGCCCCAGAAACCTCCGTGCACAAATCTCCACATCTGTTTCCCAGGGACCCACAACTGCGCGCCAGTGATCAACTGGCCCGAATCCATGCCGTCCAGCGGGCACCGAAGCAGCAGTTTCTCCCTGGCCTCTTTGACCTTGGTGTCCTCTTAGGTGCCTTGGGCACAGAGCTTGACCCCATGAATGGAGCCAGGACCGGGGCACAGATACACGGCCTTCCCCTTGAACAGGCATCAAAGAGCTAAGGTGTAAAATCCTGGACCTTGGGGTCAGAGGAGTGAAGTCACATACGGGCTGTGGCTCCTAGACAAGGTGTTAACATCATTGCACCTCAGTTTCCATATCTGGAAAGTGGGGCTAAGGCACAGGAAGTGGTGATACAGTGTTTAGCACAGTGCCCAACACGCACTAATGCTCCCTGGAGTCACCAGCTCGCTTTTTCTTCTTCTCCAGCCTCCCACTGTTCTTCCTCTGGAGCGTATGACTTTGGATACTGAACATAGTCTTCAGTATTAGCCAGACCAGTTTCTTCAGGACTGAGGTTCAGAATGGCCCTGGTTCTTGTGGAGTTTACCGTTCAGTCCAAACGGGAGCCCGCAGAGGAAGGTGGCACAGACTCAGCATAAAGCTCCGGTCAAAGGAAGAACCAGAACAAGACCCCAGATGACTTACAGCAAGGCCACGTTTGGTTCTTCCAAATACCGTTAAGAAGTAAGCCATGGTACTAGTTTGTTAGGCATCTGGAGCCTTGAATGCATTAACACATTTAATTCTTTTCGCATCCTTAATGAGATACTATTTTGCCCATCTTACAAGTGAAGAAACTTAGGTTCGGAGAGGTTAAGAAACTTGCCTTGAAAACAAAAATCCCTGCCTTTAACCATACTTTTTAACAGAGGACCCAAGACTTGAAAATTTGTTTTAGATTATCCCCAACATCAGTACTTCCCAGTCAATTACTCCTTGGTAGCAAAAGTCGCAAAAAATTCAAGTGCCCTCCAAAGATAATTTTACGGTGGTCCCCAGCTCTAATGGACATCGCACAGTGACGTGTCAGCGTGTCCCATTGCTTTATTGAATAGGGACTCGGCTTTTCCTAAGGCAGCAGAACCTGGAACACAGCTGCCTCGATCTTGAAATGAGAGATACCTGGGTCAAAAGCCCCGTTTAAGAGACGTGGAAGTCATCATTTTTCAAACCAACATCACGTTAGATTTTGATTCATCTCATGTTCAAAAGCGCATCGGGTGCAAGAATGTCATTTCCTTGTAATAACCATCGATTTGTGTAGCACGTAAACTTTTATCAAAGGCTTACTGGCTTTGCGGCACCTTGGTGGTGTGGATATTGGAGTCCCATTGGCCAGATGAGACTTACTTCTTTTAGGAAACTGTCCAATTGCCAAAAGTTCTCCTGGCAGTGCGATGACCCAACCCACATTCTGTTGAACCCCAGCTGCTCAAAGGGTGGTCCTCGGACCGGCAGTGCAGCCTCAATGGGGAGCTTGTTGGAAATGAAGGCTCTCGGGCCGCATCCAGTTCTCCTGAATCAGAATCTTTTAACAAGACCGCCGTAAATGCCCATGCCTGTCGATGTTGGAGAAGCTGGGTCTTCTCCCCGTCCCCACACCTCTCTTGTCCAGAATCTAGACTGTAAGCCCCGTGAGGGCCAGGCCTGCCCCGGCTGGTCTACCGTGGTACCCCCAGCACTCGCCCGGTGCCCAGGCCAGAGCAGGTGTCCCATTAGACACATCCACCACCGCATCTCTGGGTAGTTGGTCCCGCCACCTACTTCGTGTCTGCATCCCTTCTGGAGGGAACAGCATCATCTTTCATGTCGCTGAAAGCCCACCCTCAGCACAAAAGTATTTGCCTTATTCATTTGAAAAAGGTGAAATCATGCTTGAAAAATACACCGAAGTCTGGGGTTTGCCACCCTGTGTCTCAGCCTGTGAAACCAGTGCCTGTGGAGAGTGGGGACATTATACTGTGTAATTATTTAAATGAAAACAACATAAATGAAGAGAAGGGCTATTTCTATCAAGTGCTGCTAATTAAATGAGAACTAATGGGCCCTGCTGAGAAAGGATACAGCCGGAGCGAGCATGAAAAACTCGCTGCCAGTGAAGACCAGCAGACAACGGGACAGTTTTCCTAGTGGGATAATTATGACTCCTGGAGGAGACTGTCCAAGGCAGGATGAGGTAAGTACCAGGAAAGTGTAATGTGCTTCCAGCCCTATTATCAATGATGCTTTCAGGCACTGGCTCCGGGTCACAGATTCTGAATATACTAAATGCTTAATTCAGCGCCGCCCTTTCACCCCAAAGATCTCAGGGTAAGAGAAAAATGTGGGCACCAGGCCGGCGCTCCCTGGTTTAACTCTTCCCTGAAACACTCTAGGAATAAATGACGGAGGAGGAAATTATAACTCCAACCTCACTCTCCCACCCACAAAGTGATTTCCATTTCAAACAGCTGATGGAACAACCACGGGGTCATCAGAAAGCTTGGGAAGATGATCCCCCAAAACCCCTGCCTTATTTTTATTCGAGATGTCTCTAAAAAAATAATTTCGAAGCGGGAGATTGGTGCTGTGGAAGTGAAAGCCTCCTATTCAGAAAATCAATGCAGATTGAGGTATCATAAGGAGCTGTTGATTTTTAAGCTGCTGCGTTGAAAATGACTTGTTTTCTCATTAGTTGGACCTGGTTCCTGGCTACGATACAAGTAAGACACATAATTTAAAACGTATTCTTGCAGCGTTTGTTTGACTTTCAATTTGTCCTTGGAAGATTTGGGGCCTAAAGTGAAGAAAGATTCACAGAGCATTCAAAAGGCTGCAAGTCACAGATGCTACATAGCAAGGGCCCTTTAGAGCTTAAGCTCCGGGCTAGAAGGATCCCAGTAGCTCTGGCATCTGGTCCAGGCACCCTGTTTCTCTAGGTCCTGTGTTCCTCATTGGTACGACGGGGGTAGCAATCAAAGCGACCTCTAAGGTGACCGGGAAGGAAAAAAGTGACATAGTTCTATTCCATAAACGGAACATGCATGGCCTGGCTGGATTGAGCTCCGCAGAAGTGTTAGCTGTTTTGTTATGCGAATGAATAGCTTCTGTTTGAAGGTATTTCTGATTTTATAGATACTTAGGTACCTTCTGTGTGATCAGAACAATGAGCAGCTAGTTTCCTGCCATCGGGGAGCTTACAAACTAATTGGGAAATGATGTGGGGCAGGCAGCTCTTACGGGAAATGAAGGCAGCGTGATGAACGTTGAAGGCAAGATGGTGTGACCTAAGGAGGAGATGGGCGGGCGGGAAGGGCCTGGGCAGGGCGAAGGCAGGCGCGGGGGCTTCAGGGGGAAGTTAGCTGCGCTGTGATCAGGCCTCGGGGGCCACGAGGGTCTGGAGAGGGGTGAGGAACTGTACCCCGGTGACCTCACCCACACGGTTTGGGAACCACCCTTGGTTCTCCGAGAGGCACAGGTCACTTGGGAGAGGGTTTGGCTTGATGGCAGCCTATGGGTCCCATTCCGTGTGGCTGCTGAGCCAGGTTATTCCTCTGCTCGTGTTTACTGAGCATGTGTGTATTTCAGGCACCGGAGATGCAGACGCAAAAGCAAAAGGAACCAAGCCGCGGGCTGACCGAGCTCAAACGCTAACGGGGAGGGTGTAACGTTAGCACACAAATCTCTGGAATCGTCTCAGTGGAGATGAAGCAGGGCAGGGAACAGAGAAGGATGGGGAGATGCTGTCTCTTTGAGGGTGGGACCCAAGAGCCCAGGTCTGGAGACCGGAGGAAGAGCGTCCAGGCCAGAGGGAGCAGCGCCGCCAAGGCTCCCGAGGTGAGCTTCCGTTTCCCACCGGGAAAGAAGGCCCGTCCCGCCAGAAAGGAGCAAGTGGCCATCCAAGGGCCGTGTGTACGCCTGTCCTGCCCAGCACGCCAGGTGTCTCTGCCCAGGGACACGCCAACGAGCAAGGTAAGGTTCGGAATCATTGACCGCACTTCCTAAGGTACGTTCACAGAATCAGAGGGATGCTAGGGATACAGGTGGCGTTTGCGAGCTGATCAGCCCTTCAGTCTTGTGAATACCAGGCAGGTTTAAGGTGTGTTCCCATTGTTTAGGCCACCGTTCCAGGGGTGGCCTTAGTTTGAATTAGTTTCCATTTTCCTACCTGCTAAAGATGATTGTTACTGAGTGAAATTACTTGGTGTAGGAAAAACCCAGGCAAGAGTCTATTTCCAGATGCGCGTAAGTGAGGGTGCTGTGTGCTGGGAACTTTATCTCGGGGCTTCCCCCCAAATGAGACCACGTTATTGTCTGACACCAATAATTCAAGTGACAATGTGTTGTTGCAGGTCTGTTCACTTGAAATCTTGAACTAAATCTGTCAAAAGTTTTCTTTTTTTGCAAACTGGCTAAAACGTTTGGCGGGGCGGTGGGAGGGGGGAAATTGCCACGGAAGCCAGATGTTGAGAGACCTTTGTCTCAGCCCGAGGAGAATGTTGTTTTTATTTCAAAATGTCTGCCTCTTCCAATTTTGATTTGCCTGTTTTCTTAAACTGTGCTGATAAAACACAGACATCTCACGTGCAAACAATAATCAGTCTTCTCACTGGAGGGAGAGCATAATTATTGCTGCGGGTGTATAGATAGAGTCTTCCCAGCTTCTGGATTCCTTAACCTTTCGGTGGAAAAGACTCTTGGGATATTATTGAGGAAAAAGTGGTTTTTCCTTCCAGATGGATCTGTTGGCTAGGGCAGTATTTTTAGTTATGCCAGCAAAAGGAAAGGGAGACAGAAAATGCGACACCTGCCGGCGTGGTTAGTGTGGGACTCTTCCCAAGGCAGACATGAGGCCAAAGAGATCCCTCTTTTCCATCCGAGCTCCAAGCCAGCTCCCATTTTTCATAGCAGCACTTCATAGCGGACATGAACTTAGGCCTCCCCGCCAGGGGCTGACCTGCCGTGTACATTTGGTGCCTCTCCTACCTGTCATCCCGCGCTCCCTCGGTAATTTTATCAAATAGCATGCACCTTTTCCAGCCACTTATTGGCCAATTAAGTCAAGTTCTCACTGAGGGGGTCCAGCTGGCTTCAAGGTACCTAAGATGCATTGATTGAAGACACTCTGCAATCTATGAACCCAGTTTAATGATCTAGGTGATGATACTTGTAATGCTTCTCAGTCAGGGGAATTTGCTGCCGCTGTTGTTGGCAAATCTGCGTTCTGATAACACGGAAGGACCAGAAAAGCATTAATCCGCCCTCGAGTTCCGATAGCGATGGCTGCGCTGTGAAAAGGGAAACTTAAAATTCCCTCGGCGGAGCCAAGCCAAGACCATCTCCCCGTTGATGTGTTTTTATTTTATCCCTTTGAAAGGTTTTTCTTAAGGTGGAAGGTGGGGCAGAATACACTGATGATAATTCTTTATCAGGAATGGAGAAAAGCAAGTACGTGGGCTCATTCCATTTTCCTGCCGAAAACAGCTCGTCAAGTGTTGGAGATACAAAAAAGCCCTGCTTTAAGGCAAGGGCATGATTTTCTGAAATATTGGGGTGGGGCTCCAAGGACCGAAGTTATTATCTTCATACGGAATATTTGCTCCCACCCCCTGGATTCATGGCCATAGAAGTGATAATGAAGCCGTGTCACACGGTGACACAGGCCTTCGGTGTCTCTCCAAACACTTTTCTGCACAGTGATATATTTTTTTAAAGTAATCATTAAGTAATTTGCTTGCTTCCTTTCCAATCTCTGCCTTGTTCCCCGCACCGCTAAAACGTTAATTCTCCTCCCTATGAAGCAAATGCTGTAAATAACACTCTGGAGGTTTTTCTGGGTGTTGCAAATTCAGAACATGCTTAGGAGCCCTCCGTCCTACTGCGGTCTGTGAAGTTTCTGTTTACAAACTGAAAAGCTGGTTTTGATTTTCTTAGGAAAGTGGCAGCTGTGATATTCATTTACTCCGTGCAGAGGAGAAGCCGCTGCCGCTCTCTTTCCGGAGCCTGGGTTCCTTTTCCCTGGGAGGCGCGATTGAACTTGGCTTTGTGGATGTGTGGCTTGCTGGGAAAGGCTGGTGTTTTTGATGGGATTTTAGATTCTTTCCAATGACGCTGGATGAACCACAGACTAGAAGGATGGATTTTCAAGCGGAGCGTAGGCTTTGTGGGCAAACTGAACTGGATCATGCTCCTACTTTAGACTTATGGATCCGGATTTAACCAAGAGAGAGAATATCCCCCAAGGAAGACACTTTTCCAACCAGAAAAAGGCAAAGCCAGACAGAGTTTTGGCGTCTGGCATGAAACATACTGAATTTTCACTGAGAACAAAATATCTGATTATTCAAAGAACTCTCTTCTGCATTTTTTTTCCCCTCTGTGTGGCCCCTTTGTTGATGGGTTAACCCAGCTTAAAATGTTCTAACTGAAAAATCTTTTTTTTTTTTTTGCTTTTTTTTAGGCCCTCACCTACGACATATGGAAGTGCCTGGGCTAGGGGCCAATCAGAGCTACACCTGCTGACCTACACAACAGCCACAGCAACGCCAGATCTGAGCCACATCGGTGACTTTTACACCACACCTCAGGGCAATGCCCGATCCCCGACCCACTGAGCGAGGCCAGAGAGCGAACCCACATCCTTATGGACACTAGTTGGATTTGTTTCCCCTGTACCATAATGGGAACTCCAAAACATAAAAAATCTTGCCCAAGTGGGATTAATAATAAGAGCCAACAATAAACACTCGCCACATGCCAGCCTTTGGTTCTGAGAACCTACAAGGATTATAAGTCAGTTAGTCCTCCCAGCAACCTGTGAGGTCAGTGCTCTTATTATCCTCATGTTATAGATGAGGAAATGGAAGAACAGAGAGGTTAAGTGACTTGCCCCAAGCCACACAGTAAATGCCAGAGCCAGGGTTTGAACCAAGTAAGCTGGATGGATTGTCTGTGTGCTTCTTGAGCCCAGACGGCCTCTCTGGCTTCTCCCAGGGGCAGAGCTTCAAGTTATCTCTGTGTGAGCTTTCCCGCCTGTTTCCCATGTTATCTTCACAGGGAAAGAATAGCAGAGGCACAAAGGGACGGCGGACGTCACAACAGACAGACACAACAATTGTTCCAAGAGCTGGTCTTCAGGAGACCTCGCCCCAGATCTGTGATTTGGGGCATAACCTCCAAAGAGCTCAAGGCACCTCATGGATTCCCCTGAGTCATCCCTGTGTTAGCCAAGTGTCAGAGGGCAGAGATTCTGCTCTGGCTTTACAGCTCAACACAAAAAAGTGAAATGGTGTTTTGACCTTGAACTCACTTCTCCTCGGTCTTAATCTGATTTTTCCTGCGACCCCCGTTTTATCCCATTGAAATATGGATATGCATGTCCCGGGCCACACACATGCCGTCTTTTCATGCAGACCGTCGCTTCTGTCTAAATCCAGCTCTGTAGGAGCTGTTGAAAACAAAAAACAAACATAGGTCACACTGTGCATGAAAAGCTGGTGTGGAGATAGAGATTAGAAGGGGAAAGAGTTAAATACCACCTGAAAATGATCTGTATCTTTGAACTTGGCAGATGAGGAAACTGAGGCCAAGGTGACATACGAACTTTAATTTGTCACTGCCTAGGCCATCACTTTCGAGACACAAAACCGTATTATCATAGGAAAGAAAGTATTTTTTGTTGGGCATTTATTTATGACAGGTGTTCTCTGGTGGCTCGGTGGGTTAGGGATCTGGCATTGTCCTTGCTGGGTCTAAAGTCGCTGCTGTGGCTCAGGTTGATGCCCGGCTCGAGAATTTGCACGTGCCATGGGCTCGGCTAAAAAATATATGTGTACCTGACCTCTGTTGGAGTTTCATGGGCTAGGGCCTCTTATCCACTCACGGAGCACTCTGTACTTGCCTTAGCATTGATCACTGCTGTAATTAATTAGTACACGCGTGATGGCTTGTTTAATTTCTCTAAATAATAAGTCCTATGAGGATGAGAAATGTGACTGTGGTTTCATTATAATAACTGCATTGGATTTGGTGCATCACAGATGCTCATATATTTGTGAATGATACACACGAATGACTAAATATCATATTTTTTTTTGTTGTTCTAAGAGTAAGACAATGTTTTGTTTTAAGTTGGTGAGGTTTATCTTTTAGAGCAGTTTTAGGTTCACAGCCAACTTGAGCAGAAAGCACAGAAGACCCCCCCCCATGTCCCCTGTCCCCACAATGTCACACCTTCCCCCCACATAGACGAAAACCGTGTTTTGAACCAAGAGTAGAACAGCTCCGTCTTGGTTTCCTAGTCTAAGTTGTATCGAGTGTAACAGCTGGAGAATAACAGAGCTGCCAAAAACAGAGAGGCCCCTGAAACAGTGACGTAAGAAGGAGGTTTGTTTCTCTCTTCCTGAACCGTCTGCCTGACTCCGGCTGGTCCTTGGGGCCAGAGGGGATCTGCCATCCCCGACAGATGGCTTCCAGGGCCGCTCAAGTTGTCACCATTTCCAGCTGGTCGGAGGGCCGATGAGCCAAAACCCAGCACGTGGGGCCCTTCTTAAGTGGGAGATGGCACGGGAGCTGCCCGCATCTCTTTCTCTCACGCCCCCTTCCCCTTGACTTGAGGAACCTGGTCACTTCTAGCTTCCAAGGAGGCTGAGAAATGTCATTCCTGGCTGGGTGGCCAGGTGCCCAGAAAGAGAAGAGGAGGATTTTGCAGGACAGCTAGTCATCTGACACACCCACCGTGAGAAATGTATGTTAAGGAGTTCCCATCATGGCTCAGCGGTAATGAACCTGACTAGTATCCATGAGGATGTAGGTTCAATCCCTGGCCTTGCTCAGTGCATTAAGGATCCGTCATTGCCATGAGCTGTGGTGTAGGTCACAGACGTGGCTCGGATCTGGCATGGCTGTGGCCATGGCACAGGCCTGCAGCAGCAGCTCCGGTTCAGCCTTTAGCCCGGGAACTTCCATGTGCGGTGGATGTGGCCCTAAAAGGACCAAAGGGGGAAAAAAAAGATACGTTTATTAAAAGAGACAAATCCAATGAACCTGAACTCTGAGGAACCAAAGCCATGAAACTCTCATCTTCACATGTCTTCATGGGCTCTTCTCACCAACTTGAAGCCACTTGATTGGAGTGTCAGATGAGGGAGACAGGAGTGGAGTTATAGCAGGAGAAGACCAGGCAGAGGAAGAAGAGAATAGGAGTGGGGAACTGGTTTGTGGGTTCTCATTCATTCTCTGAATCCTGTCTTTTGTTTTCCTCTGCTTCGTGGTATTCAGAGCCTTGGAAGCCCCCTCCCCTTACACGTGGGCTGTATTTAAGTTGACCTGCTTCTAACAGATGGAATGTGACGGAAGAGAGAGTTGTCACTTAACGGATAACATTTCAGAGCAACCGTGGCTGGCATCTTAGGACCCCTCTCTCACACGCACTCGAGAGAAGCCGGCTGCCAGTACACCGTGAGCTGCCCTGTGGACAGGTCACTGGGGCAGGGACCTCCAGGCGGAGGCCGGTGAGACGCAGATCTCTCTGCCTCATAGTCTGCGAGGAACTGAATCCTGAATCCTGCCACCAACCTTACACACAAGCTTGGAAACAGAGTCCTTCAACTTGAGCCTCCCTCTGAGACCACAGCCCTGGTCCGAGGCTTAATGCGACTTCATGAGACACCTTGAGCCACAGGCGCCCAGCAAAGCTGCACCCAGTGTCTGCCCCACGGAAACTGTGAAGTAACACATGTTTGTGGGCTTAAGCTCTTATGTTCAGGGGCAGATGACTCATCTAAAGATGGACAGCTAACTCAGCCTGACGTAAATGCCAATCCGTAGAAAATAGATTCTAATTGTCCTATAATTTTCTATAGTAGTGATTTTGTATAGTGAGCATCTTTAAGTGGTCTAATTACTCAAGACTCTCATGTCATCCACTGGCTGGGTTAGGTCCTGGAATCCTTGGGGGTCCCTAAGACTCAGGAGAGCCAGGAAGTCAAAACTATTTTACATTCCTGACAGGTCATTTGCCTGTTTCATTCTCATCCTCTCGCGAGTGTACAGTGGCGCTTTCCAAACTGCATGATGTGGGACCATGTCATTCTCTGACAGTTTATGGAATGTCTGCTTGCATAATCTTGTACTTTCGAGAATTTTCGAGCTGTGGTGTAGGTGTAGGTTGCAGATGCAGCTCAAATCCTGTGTCGCTGTGGCTGTGGTATAGGCCAGCAGCTGCAGCTCTGATTAATTCAACCTCTAGCCCAGGAACTTCCACATGCCATGGGTGCAGCCCTAAAAAGACAAACAAACAAACAAAAGTTTCTCCTAAATCTATGCAGAAACACAACAAAAGGTGCACTTCTATTGTCTTGCTTTGCTGCGGTATTTTAGAATTTTCTGTTGTGATTTTTAATCCGGTAAGTTAAGTGTTGGATAGGTGTAACCCTCAGAAACAAAATCGCTCAGGATTCTCCATCATGTTTAAGGATATATAGGAGTTACGACACCAGAAAGCTTGAGAATCGCTGGTTTAACCCATCCATCGCCAAATGTGATTGACCCCATACGTGTCCCACGCTCCGTTAGGTCCTGTGAGTGACCCAAAAGTTTGAGCATGACCTTTTCCCTGAAGTCACTTACTGGCATCGAACTGTGGAGCTAAGACTGATTTGTTGTCTGAGATCTGTGCTGTGAAGCTAAAGGGTGGGCCAGAGACTGCAAGTGCAATAGAACTACACAGAAGGGAGAGGTTGGGCGGGGGCGGGGGGCGCATGGGGGGGCGATTGCTGTAAGAAAGGCACCCCAGTGCCCTAAAATATGTGTATGTAACTGCATCACTCTGCTGTCCACCAGGAACACTGTGACTCAACCATACGTTTCAAAAGCAGCCTTCCTCCTTGATCCCCTAAGGGGGGGGCGATGGCCCTCCACTTTGTGCCTACAAATCTGGATCATACCCACTCTCTCTGCATCACTTAACGTACAGCCCCCTGTCTCAGAAAAACCTACATCGCTGTGCTTTGACCTCTGATGGGCAGAACAGTTCTCAGAGATTTTTCAGAGGCTGTTCCTGGGTTAGAACCCTTAATTTGGCTCTGATAAAATTTTCCATTTCTTTCTTGAAATCTCGATTAATATGTTGTCAAAAGGAATATCACTGTACTTATTTTGGTGAAAAGAAAAGAGGTGACTGCTTTGGGCAAAAGATACCACTCCTTGTGTTTGGTAGGAATGAGAAAACTTAGGCTGCTCAACCAGGTAAAGGTACGGGAGCGTCTAATAACTTCAGCTTCCCGATGCTCAATTTTGTCATCAGTAAAAGGGAGGAATTTTTCCTGCACACCTCCCAGTGTGACTAGAATGGCCATACAGGAGAGTGTATATGAAAGTGCCCCAGAAATTGTAAAAGTCCTATTATTTATTTATTTATTTGATTTATTATTATTTTTTTTAATGGCTGCACCTGCGACACGTGGAGGTTCCCAGGTCAGGGGTCGAATAAGAGCTGTGGCTGCCGGCCTACACCACAGCCCCAGCCACACCAGATCTGAGCCACAGCTGTGACCTGTGCCGCAGCTCACGGCCACGCCGGATCCTCACCCCACTGAGCAAAGCCAGGGATTGAACACGCATCCTCACGGATACTCTGTTGGGCTCTCAACCCACGGAGCCACAAGGGAAGCTCCAGCAAGCCCTCTTTAAATGTATCATCATAGTAGCCTGAACAAAAAGGAGAGGAAAAAAGCGAATGTTACTGACTCCACTTACATCTTCGGCTAAGCCTGTGTAAAGCACCTTCCCCACATGGTCTCAGTCACTCAGAAATGTGTTTAATATCGTAAAACTGTGACATAGTGTCGGGAACGTCATCAAGGTCCTGGACTCAAGGCGCACAGAACAGAATGTCAGAGCAATCAAGTCTTAAAAAAAAAGACCGCAAGATGGAGTTCCCGTCAGGATGCAACGGAAACAAATCCGACAAGGAACCCTGAGGTTGCGGGTTTGATCCCTGGTCTCGCTCAGTGGGTTAAGGATCTGGTGTTTCCGTGAGCTGTGGTGTAGGTCGCAGACATGGCTTGGATCTGGCATTGCTGTGGCTGTGGTATAGACCGGTGGCTACAGCTCCAATTGGACCCCTAGCCTGGGAACCTCCATGTGCTGCGGGTGTGGCTCTAAAAAAAAAAAAAGACCACAGAAACAAGAGCCCCTGTTTGCTGAAGACTTCTTTAATTCTTGGACTCCGGGAAGCAGAAAGGAAAGTTTGTCCTAAAGAACAAAACTGTTCCCTTCCCTAATACAGGTAGAGCATCCAGATTGTCTGTAAATTACAGCAAAACCTCCCGTAATGGAGAGGCTTTTTTTTTTTTTTTTTTTGAGAAACTTAAAAACCCTTCAAGGATATTAGAAAGGGAACTGTAATGCCATTCAAAAGCAACAAATCTTGATCAATAGCTTCAGAGACCCTCCAAACAAAAAACAATATATCTGGAAGTCTTACAAGAATGGGAAGTGAAACTAAACTTGGCCCTTTGCAGTAACAAAGGCTCAGAGGGCATGGCCTGGGTTAAGGCAGAGGCGGGCTCCTTGTTACCATGGCTGTGGGAGGAGAGTGCTGAGCCTTAACCCCTGGCACCGCAGACGCCAGCAGGCTTCACGTAGGTCCCCATTCCTTGTCCCTTTGGAGGAAAAACTCAGCAAAGAGACAGAGTAGTGAGGCAAATAAAGCGTTTACTAAGAATGAAGACGGGCGCCCGTTGTCACTCAGCGGGTTAAGAACCCAACTAGTATCCATGAAGAGGCAGGTTCAATCCCTGGCCTCGCTCAGTGCGTCAAGGATCCAGCCCACAAAGTGCACCTCGGCGCAGATGCAGCTCAGTTCTGGCATTGCTGTGGCTGGGGTGTAGGCAGGCAGCCGTAGCTCTTACTCTCCTCCTAACCTGGGAACGTCCATGTGCGGTTGTGGCCCTAAAAAGCCAAAAAAAAAAAAAAAACAAGAAAAAGAGGCAGCCCAGGTGGGTTGGGGGTGCGGGGAAGGGAGACAGAGAAGGAGGTAGTTTGAATCCCTTGCAAGGGGGCGATCCTTCTGGGCGTCCTCTGGCCAAGCATCTTGGTTTGTCTGGCTCTGGGCCCATATCTGGCCTGGCTCAGGGCCCTCGCCCATGCGCCAGCATCTTTTAGCAGAGGTGGATTCTTAGCACAGAGGTTTCTGGGACAAGATACACTGTGGTCGGGCGCCCACTCCACCCTCTGAACCCGGAGAAACCTTTCTGCGCATGTGTCCTTCCAGGGGGCTCCTCGACCTCCAGCATGAGCAATGGGGTCTCCACCTTTTACCCGAGCAGGATGCAGCTCCTCCTGGCTCGTGCCGTCATCTTTACCTTGAAGTGTCTGTGCACAGGGCGCAGATTCCAGTTGCTCAGCCTGGGGCCCGTCTACCTCCTGCCTCGCCTTCGTAGGCGCCGTCAGACGGCCGGGGAGAGAAGCGAGCTCCGGCGCCTGCTGCCCTTGGGCGCCCGGATCGCAGACACGGAACAGCGTGTGTATTGGAGCACCCAGGGCAGCTCCGCCACCCAGACTGACCACCAGCACGGACGCAGGAGGGTGACCCCTGTCCTGAGAAATACAGTTTGAAACTCAGGACAACGCCTCTGCATCTCTTGCCCTTTGTCCCTTAAAGAGCGTCTGAAGCTGTGAGGGTTTGTGGTCTGTGCCACCACCTACGCAGGACACACAGTGCCCTGGCCCTCAGGTAAGGAGGACATGAATGAACTTGTCATATCCTTCTTCTCACAGTGTGAATGCTGTAATTTATTTTTTTTTTTTTTTTGCAACCAAACAAACTCTTTATTAAAGGAAAGCAAAGAGCTCCCAGGGCTGCTGGGAGTGGGGAGAAGAGCTCCTGTAATTTTTTTTTCTTTCTTTTTTCTTTTTAGGGCCACACTCGCAGCATAAGGAGGTTCCCAGGCTAGGGATCTAATCGGAACTATAGCCACCAGCCTACACCACAGCCACAGCAATGCCAGATCCGAGCCACATCAGCAACCTACACCACAGCTCAAGGCAACGCCACATCCTTAACCCACCAAGCGAGGCCAGGGATCGAACCTGTGTCCTCATGGATGCTAGTCAGATTCGTTAACTGCTAAGCCATGATGGGGATCTCTGAGCCCCTGTAATTTAAAAAAAAAAATTTTTTTTTAATTTTCAAAGTTGTATAGTCATTTCAATTTTTTTTTTCCCCGCTGCACAGCATGGGGATCAAGTTATTCTTACATGTATACATTTCCCCCCCCCTTTGTTCTGTTGCAATATGAGTATCTAGACATAGTTCTCAATGCTACTCAGCAGGATCTCCTTGTAAATCTATTCCAAGTTGTGTCCAATAACCCCAAGCTCCCAATCCCTCCCACTCCCTCCCTCTCCTGTCCGACAGCCACAAGTCTATTCTCCAAGTCCATGATTTCCTTTTCTGTGGAAATGTTCATTTGTGCTGGATATTAGATTCAAGTTATAAGTGATATCATATGGTATTTGTCTTTGTCTTTCTGACTCATTTCACTCAGTATGAGAGTCTCTAGTTTCATCTATGTTGCTGTAAATGGCATTATGTCATTCTTTTTTATGGCTGAGTAGTATTCCATTGTGTATATATACCACATCTTCCTAATCTAATCATCTGTTGATGGACATTTGGGTTGTTTAATTTTTTTCAATTAAAAAAAATTTTTTTTGTCTCTTTAGGGACGCACCTGAGGCATAGGCAAGCTCCCAGGCTAGGGGTGGAATCAGAATTGTAGCTGCTGGCCTACACCACATCCGCAGCAACACAAAATCCAAGCCGCATCTGTGACCTACATCACAGCTCACGGCAATGCCAGATCTTTAACCCACTGATGGAAGCTGGGGATCAAACATGGGCATCCTCATGGATACTAGCCAGGTTCATTACTGCTGAGCCACAGAGGGAACTCCATGTTTTTATATAATCAAGTACCATTTACCAGTACTACCAAGCATCTGTCTTCTTGCTTCTCTTTGTGTTCACAGCTTGTTTTCAACATGGAGTTGGCGCAGGATTCACTGCAGTTGCAGGGAATAGAAAAGGAACATTTTTTGCAACAATTCTCAGCACTCTTAAAATTGTATGTGTTAGTCTAGATGTGAGCTTAAGAAGCATGGTACACAATCTTTATGTTGATAGCTAGATGGCCTCTGAATGCTGGAATTGCAAATCGTTTTACTTTTATCAGAATGTTTAAAAAGATGTAATGAAATTTTTCAAAAATTAACACTAAGATTCAGCATCACTGAGATAATTTCGAAGATCACCGAGAGTGAGGTCTAAGCCATAATGGTGGCAGATGTGGTTGATAAACAGAAAGTTTTACATACAGAGCATTGGCCAAAAGTCCAAAAATACTTGTACATCTGTCCTATACAGCACACATTTGAATTTTTTATTAGGAAATATGTTATCAGCTGTTTCAACAGTAATTCAGGGATTGTATACTCTATTTTCTGGATCTTACCAAAGATGAAATAGTTTGATAAAACAAAGCAATGACCTTAAAATCATTCTTGGATTTGTGTGACAGGAATGCTGTTTGGATCTGTTAAAGCAATTAGATTGATTTTAGCGAAAACACAAGGTGCACTACAAGAGTTAACTGAAACAATAGAAAAAAAAATCCCAAAACAAAATGTGAATCATGATTTCAGTGAAAAATTAATTTTGAATTCATGGTAACCATTGTTATTTAATACTAACTGTTGCTTATGATTAATAATATTACTAACATTTAACAAAAACTTTCAAAACTATCTCAGTTTGGCTACTTCACTTGTTTTTTGTTTTTCGTTTTTTTTTTGTTTTTTTTTTTATTGGTCTTTTTGCTATTTCTTGGGCCGCTCCTGCGGCATATGGAGGTTCCCAGGCTAGGGGTTGAATCGGAGCTGTGGCCACCAGCCTACGCCAGAGCCAAAGCAACGCAGGATCCGAGCCGCGTCTGCAACCTACACCACAGCTCACGGCAACGCCGGATCGTTAACCCACTGAGCAAGGGCAGGGACCGAACCCGCAACCTCATGGTTCCTAGTCGGATTCGTTAACCACTGCGCCACGACGGGAACTCCCCTGGCTACTTCACTTGTAAAGGAATGAAAAAGTAGTTCTTAAAATGTCAGAGCCAGTGGGTTTTCTAAATCAAAGTAAACTGCAAGAAATTTGTTGAAAATATTCCAGTAAAATATAACAACATCATAGCAAGGAAATTTAGGTACTTACCTGTCAAACTGGTCATTCATGTATAAATAATTATCAATTATTTCTAATTTTAATGAAGACTATGTTTCTAGCCATTATAGATCATAATATAATCTTAATTGAAGAGAGATTGGAATAAGTTAGATCATGACCCACTAATTTTTGTGTCTTTTATAACCCAATGTTGACACATTTGAAATAAGAATCTAATAACGTATCTAGATATTCCCCGAAAAGATATTCCTTTAACATATTTATTTTTAAATGATTTTTAAATGATAGCAATACAATTGAAATTAAAATAGTTTATGGTATTTTCTGCACTAGTGCTTCTTTGTTATATGTGACCACATTACAGTTTTTTGTTTTTGTTTTTGTTTTTGTTTGTCTTTTTGCCATTTCTAGGGCCGCTCCCACGGCATATGGAGGTTCCCAGGCTAGGGGTCTAATCAGAGCTGTAGCTGCCAGCCTACGCCAGAGCCACGCCAGATCCAAGCCATGTCTGCGACCTACACCACAGCTCATGGCAACGCCGGATCCTTAACCCACTGAGCAAGGCCAGGGACCAAACCCGCAACCTCATGGTTCCTGGTCGGATTCGTTAGCCACTGAGCCACGATGGGAACTCCCAGTTTTTTAATATATGTAACATTTGTATATGAAGTTCATTTCCTAATTTAAGTGTTGGTTTAATGATTGGTTGACAATTCCAATTACTCCTGCCTTAGCAGAATGAAATTTCTCCAATTGAATAATAACCAACCAACAGACTGCAATGACTTCGGAACTATTGGCTATTTTGTCATTATTGTCAATAGAACACTTATGAACATCTTAGTCATATCAGCATAATTGGTGATTTTGCTAAAATGAAGATGTCAAATTAATTTATATAATAAATATATTGTAATTAATTATGTATATGTTACTCATGCAAGCATCTCCAGCTCATCGATGGTTCACCCACACGTGCACCATAATGATAGTTTGCTACAAGTCATATAAAAAACATAGTTTTACACACATTTTCTCACTTGTCCTCATGAATATTTATTTGCCAAGGTAAGAAGATAGAACATATTTGGCTTAAGAGTTTCCAGCTTTCGTGATAACCACTAAATATTTAGGCATATGACCGGTAGGCCTCCAGTGGCCTCTTGCCTTGGGCCACACAAAGGTTGCCCTGGACCTTTGCCTGGAGGGAGATGGTGTCTGGCCTTGGGCCCACCTTCCCCTGCAGAGCTGTCCTAGCGGATGCAACTGGAGAGGCCTTTAGGTTCAGCTGAGCAGCTGCGTGGGATTGCACACACCCTCCCCTTTCTCATTCTCAGCAGGGAACCCGTGTTCTTTAAGGAGACAGTCGGACAGTCTTTAACCAGAGGGCCAGCCTCTACAGTACCATTTAAAAGCGGAGATGCAGGAAAGGCGATGCCTTCCTGTGACGGGCTTTTAGTTGGTGGTGCCTTCTGGTTTGGCCATCGCGTGGCTGAGTCAGTCATTAATGAAGATGGCAAAGTCGCTTCGTGATGGGGCGGCTCTCATCCCATTGGTCCTGTTTAGAGAGGAGAGGAAAGACCAGTTGAGGAATTGAGAGAAGTCTTCAAATATGTGAAGGATTTTCTGGGGGGATTAGATTTCATCTGCACGCGGTGATGCAGTGGTTGGTCCTTCAAGCTCTGCTCAGGATGCTCAGTGGAGGGTGATGGGGGCTGAAGCCCAGCTCTTGCTCTGCTCCCCAAGCCATATGCCCTGATGCCAGGCTGGGTCAGCCGAAGGGGGCACCTGTCCCTCCTCACACAGGTGCTTGGTGGGCCAGCTGGCCCCTACCTGCGAGTCTCCAGACGACAGAATTCGGCCCAAACAGTGAAGGTTATACGACTTGTGTTTAGTGTAAGGAAAAGGTTTATAAATTTGACCTTGTTAATCCTTCTAACAATCCTGAAAAGTGGGTGCCATTATTGCCCTCGCTTTCCAGAAATGAAAACTGAGGTTGAGAAGTTAAGCATTTGCCCAGCATTTGAAAATGGCAAACAAAGGATGCAAAAGCCAGGCTTTTCTCATTAAAACACACATACACTCTGATGTGCTGTCTAACAGTTTAAGCCATTCTGAGATGAAACGTGCTGTTTCCGAAGCTAGCAATTTCCATATTTCTGTATGTGTCTGAGAACAAATTAAATGACAGTTCATCAGATGTGTCATAAAGGGGACTCATATGCCCACAAATGGTCGAATCGTGTGATGCCAGTACAGACCAGGTCCAGTCGGGAAAACAGAAGGCAGGCTATGTATTTCCAGTGCAGAAGGTTCAATGTAGGGTTTCGGGGGCGTAATCAACCAGTGGAAGAGAGAGGGAACCAAGATCAGAGAAGCCACCTGTGATGATCTCAGGCTGCCGTATTTGTTGAAGTGCAAATTTTGAAAGCCTCTGGAAAGTTCCACCTCTTAGTCTATAGCAGCAATTGTGGTGATTCCTTAGATCTCAGATCTACTCACGCTTTGAACTGTAACTGCATCCTGAGAATTATGGCCTCTCCTCTATAGTCTTTCAGTCCTCATGTGAGTGTGCCTCTTGTTGGAAGAGATGCTGGGAGTTCCCCTCATGGCTCAGCAGTAACAAAGCCAACTGCTATCCATAAGGATGCAGGTTCCATCCCTGGCCTCGATCAGTGGGTTAAGGATCTGACATTGCCGTGAGTTGTGGTGTAGGTTGCAGGTTCCATCCCTGGCCTCGATCAGTGGGTTAAGGATCTGACATTGCCGTGAGTTGTGGTGTAGGTTGCAGATGTAGCTCAGATCTGGCATTGTTGTCGCTGTGGTGTAGGCCAGCAGCTTCAGCTCCAATTTGACCCCTAACCTGGGAACTTCCATATGCCATGGGTGCAGCCCTAAAAAGACCAAAAAAAAAAAAAAAAAGAGAGAGAGAGAGAGAGAGCGAGAAGGAGATGCTGCTTCTGACCAGAAGCATAGGAACGGGAATCATGGGGAATGCTGTTCCTGGCCAGAAGAGTGGTTGGTGGTGAAGCCAAATTCCCAAGCTCCTTCCCACCATAATGATGTAGGATTTTAGCCTTCTTACTAGTTATCCGATTTCCTTGTATTCTGTAGCGAGCTGGAAGTTAAGAGAACAGGCAGTTACCAGGCCCCTTCCAGATTCCTTGTCACTGTGCAAAGATAGAGCAGAGAAAAGGGGAGGCTGAAGCGATAACGTCAGTTTTCACACGTCATCATTTTGGCTGCGATTAGAGCGATTTCAATTTCCGTTGGTCTGGGCCAAAGAAAACCAGGTGGCTGCAAGACTAGGCTTGCTCCTCAGACTTAGAAAAATTAGTGTTCTCACAAAGGCTTGTGTTCACAGGCAGCAGAGTACGAATGGCACCTTTTAGGAGGCCATCTTTATGGATGAGGAGTCATGGAATTTAGCTGGAAGGAACCTGGATGTCAGTTGGTCTGAGATCGCCCCGACTACCCTCATTTCTCTGAGTGTGGTTGGAAAGTGTAGGTAGTAATAGTGTGTCTTTCCCTGGGAATCTTGGCCAACTCTCCATCGGGAGAAATTGGGGCAAATGGGGCAGCGGTAATGGATTGGCAGAGCTCCCTCTTCAGGGGTCAAGACCTCCCAGTGTTGCCGAATATGCTGGTGGACAACACCCCTATTTTATTGCCACCATCAAGGGAGGTTAAGGGGCTAAGTGAAATCACAAGCAAGTTCATGGCAGAGTCAAGGCGGGACCTCAGGTGTCCTGATCCCCAGCCTGAGCCGTCTTCCATGATATAGTATCTTCCACCTCTCATTCTATATATCATGTCATGTCATGTCATGTATCTGTTTATCTGTCCGTCTGTCCTACCATTCTCCCTTCTATTTGCCCCTCTATCCTTCTGTCTCGTCATCTAGCTGTGTGATCCCTCCTTTCATCCAGCCACGTATACACCTGAGACTCCAGGAAGACAGGAGAAGGCATCCAGTTCTCTTTCTAGAGTTAACAGAAGAAAGGGAGTAGGAAACAGGGGAGCTATTGATGCTGCTTATTTATTTTGGCTCCTACCTGAGTAAAGAAAAAGGTTTTCGTTCACAACACCACATCATAACAATAGCAGGACCTGTGAATTTTTCCAACAGGCAATGCGAGGCTGAAGACAATGAATTGAAAACAGCCTAGTGTGTCACAATATTAAAACAGTAGGCCACCCGGGCTGTGGTTACCCCAGGTACTGGTCATGCAATTACAAACTCCTGTCCCCCAGTAGCCTTCCATCTGTGTCCCTGCACTCAATTTTGTGGATGGGGACACCCACTGCTGAAGCCAGGGAAGGGCCTTGATTGGTCTGAGCAAGTCTTTTGCTTACGTTGAGTGTGAGAATTCTTGGGGCTTTCTACGTATCAGTCAAGCCACACCGTCTTTTATCACCTTAGGAAACGAATCCTTCGACTAACTTGCTCAAAGTTAGAAAATGATGTCTCTGTTTACATATTTGAATCTAATCATGGCATTTACGCACATGGTTCGTTTATTGTATTGAATGCCACGCCTTAGGGGAACCGTGATCAAATTCATTAATGATACGCATATGGCTTACATCTGAAATAATTTGTTTGAATTTGGGGCTGAATTTGAAGAGGCACGTTGACAAATGAAAGTATATTCAGAGGGTAACCAGGATTAGCAGTAGCAACAAAATACCCCTTAAGAAAATACTTTGTAGAGGACCATGCTGTGCGTGTCACCTGAGTTGTTACTTTTAATCCTCACAGTCATCGATTTTTGTCACCCAGTGACTAAAGTCACATAACAAACCTTGATGCCAGAACCTGAGGGTTTATCTCCTCACGGTACAGCGAGAACCCTGGAAACCATGGCATGTGAGTTGCTGTGAAGAACGGACAGCGTCTGTGCTGACAGTGGGAAGGGCTGGCACCAAAAGAGGCCAGTTACCGCCTGGAGAGCTCATCTCAGTGGCGTAAGATGCTCCCACCTTTAGAACTGAGCATTCCAACAAAAGCAGAAAGCCTTATTTTTTAGGAATGGATAGAAGACTTCACCTCTAATCTATGATGTGAGCAAAATAGAACAAATAACCAAATCATTTTCATTGCTACTTATTATTAGAAAAAGCCAAGTCTCTTAAAAATTTAAAAATAAGAAGTGAACGCTCTACATTCCTATGATTTTTCTTAAAAATTGACTCCAGAGTGAATGCCAGATTTAGGCTCATCTTTTCAAAATGTGTCCACTGTTTTGTTTTGTTTTTTTTTTCTTAATGTTACATGGTCTTTAGAATGATGCAATCCTTGGGTCTGGGTCTGAGAGTCCCACCTCACAATATTGTTCTAAGGGCTGAGGAAGCTCATTACGTGGAAGGCTTTGTAAAGGTTGCATATCACACAGATACGAGGGATCAGCGAACAGAAAGAAAATGTATGTTAAGTCCTCTTGATATTTTTCTTCTGTATAATGATACATATCAGCCTTTAAAGCTATGGGATCAACCAGACATCTGTCTGGTAAATATAGTTATATAAATGTAGCCAGAGTATATATTTTTTCTTTGGCTCAATCGATGTTGACCTAGCAATAACTGGCACCCTACAGAAGCGACTGATATATGGTTTGACCCTGTGGAAGTAGCATAAAAATAAAGAATTGCAATTTAGAAAAATCAGTGCTGCTAGAGATACAGTGTTAACAAGAATAAAACAAAATCAGAGTTCCCATCGTGGCTCAGCAGAAACACATCCGACTAGAATCCATGAAGACACAGGTTCGATACCTTGGCCTCTCTCGGTGGGTTAGGGATCCAGGGTTGCTGTGAGCTGTGATGGAGGTCACAGACGTGGTTCAGATCCCGCATGGCTGGGGCTGGGGCCGGGGCTGGGGTTGTGGCCGGCAGCTGCAGCTCCAATTCCACCCGTAGCCTGGGAACTTCCGTTTGCTGCAGGAGCGGCCTTAAAAAGCAAACATAAATAAATAAATAAATAAAACAAAATCAGTACCATGTTTTAAAGTTGTACTGCTGGATTTCCTAAGGACTTCCTCGTGGCTTACATAAGCATCCCTAGGTACACTTTCCCTGACCCTGAAGAGGTCAGAAAGGAATTTATTTGCAAAGTTTGCACACACCTCTCCTAAATCGTCCACACATCAAGAAACAATGAGCCTGTTGGTAGAAATCCTGAACCCAGGTCTTGTGCATTTTCACGTTTGCATTCTCTCTTTTCCATCCACAGCTAAACTTAGGATCCAAGAGCAGGAGAAAATCTTGGCCAATAAAGTGTTGTAGACAGAAACGCCACACTGAACAATGCCCATGGCCAAGCCTTTGACTGGAAAGGCTGTCCTGTCCATGCAAGGGAAAGAAGCCGCGGTCCTTGGAGGCCGAAGCCCTGGATCCCAACTGAGTCCGTGCAAGGAGCTCGGAGAAGAACAGAGGTGGCATCAGCAGACAGGTCCACCCTCGGCCGTGTTGGGAGGTACATTTTAAAGTTTTGCCAAAGCGCAATCAGCATCGATGTCCAAGGTGTGGGCCCACCTTGAACCGTGTCAGGAGTCCCCCGAGGCGCTGAAGGACCCTGAACAGTAAAGAGTGACGAGGACACACGTATCAACCGGTACTTTCCTTTTTGGGAACGGAAAACCCGAGTTAATGTGAACAGCCTTGAAGATGACGCCGTATATGAATACATGAAATAATAGGAAAGGAGGAAGGAGAAAATGAAGGAGAAGTCATATTTGCTGCTTTTGACCACTGTGCTGTGCCAAGCAGAAATATTGAGAACTGGTAACTACTGTTGTTTGTTTTGTTTTGTTCTGTTGTCTTTTTCGGGCTGTGCCCGTGGCATATGGGAGTTCCCAGGCTAGGGGTTGAATTGGAGCTGCAGCCTCCAGCCTACACCGCAGCCACAGCAGTCCCAGATCTGAGCCACATCTGTGACCTACTCCACAGCTCACGCTGGATCCTTAACCCACGGAGCACAGCCAGGGATGGAACCCGAATCCTCATGGATACAAGCCGGGTTGGTAACCCGCTGAGCCACAGCGGGAACTCCAGGGATGCAGTCTTGAGAGGCAAGAGTGGAGGAGGAAAGAGTACCTCTGAGGTTGTCACAGTCTCAGGGCAGAGCCAGGGGTGACGTGGGCTCAGGTCATGGCTGAGGAAGGGCTTTTCAGGTCCAGAATCGATCTTGGAGTCAGTGCTGGCAGATCTTACTATCGCGTTGGACATGGGATGGCAGGAAAATGAAGGACTCTGGGTTGGGTGGGTGGTGAGGAAGGCTTTGGGTGGCAGAGCGGACCTCACACCAGATGGGAGAAAGTTGTGATGACTTAAGGTGCTATGAACAACTTTAAATGGGTGCTTCGAAAACTGTAAGCTGCCAGAAAGCACCCTAAACCCTGGGAGGGAGGAGTCATCATCCGGAAGTCCCCAAAAGCTGAGGATAGGGACTCATCTTTGGGGTGTATAATTCTGTGTATAACATTCTCCATGATATCACTGGTCTATCCTGGCTCATAGACTACTGTAGTCCATTATTATGTCTAAGCGGTGGTGAATAACTGCTATAGAAAATAAGAAAGGCAGACAAGACTGACGAAGCCTTTATTTCATTAGTATTTAATGTAGCCAGGACACATTAATTGATTTAGCAATAATCTTTATAAATATTCTACCTGGGAGTTCCCGTTGTGTCTCAGCAGAAAGGAATCCAACTAGGAACCATGAGGTTGCGGGTTCGATCCCAGGCCTCGCTCAGTGGGTTAAGGATCCAGCGCTGCTGTGAGCTGTGGTGTAGGTTGCAGACATGACTCGGATCCCGCGTTGCTGTGGCTCTGGCGTAGGCCGGCAGCTACAGCTCTGATTCGACTCCTAGCCTGGGAACCTCCATGTGCTGCAGGGGCGGCCCTAAAAAGACAAAAAAGACAAAAAAAAAGTAAATAAATAAATTTTCTACCAAAGAGGTATGGCATTAAATGTCATTTTACTTTTCTGTCCTCGGTACCTGATGGACTATGTTACTGAGTTATAACCAAAACGTGATACCTACGTATTTTCCTTTAACAACCTGCTATGAATAGTGTCATGTATCTTTGAATTTTAATGGTCATCTTGTTCTTAATTTGCTCTCAAATAGTTCCCCTTAATTTATTACTTATGAATTTTAAAGTATGAGTTGCGATCCAGAATGTTGGAAATGTTGACGAGTACAACCTACATGTATATAGAAATTTGATTATGTATCTATAAATTGTCTGGTACCTTTCTATGCTGAGCCAGTTTTGTTTGCTTGGTTGGTTTTGATTTCGTTTTTGTTTATTTAATGCCAGTGGATTTCTTGCTGAAGGAGGCAGCTTGCGTGTGGCAGAAAGACTCGTAGACTCGTAGTCCTCTTCCTACTTTTAAACTATTTCCATGATCTTGAGCAGGTCTCTTAACTTTCTGGACTTTCAGCTTTTATGTATTAAAAAAACAATAAAAGGAAATGATTCTGTATGATCTTAGGTCTTTTCTAGTTCTATGGCTCTCTTACCTTTATTGTGCTAGCATATTTTCATATTTTATGTGATACGGAACATCAAAATTTATTTTTAATAATGTGAAAAAAATCAGCAAGGAATTGGATGTGCGTATACATGTTATTTTTATAATGTGCTTATCTATGAGCACGATTATAGTATTTCTTTTCTGCGGTTGGATGACTGAAGAGCATGTGTCCATCAGGATATACGAAAATGGAAACAGGATCTCGTCTACCCATCGTTCAAGATACGGTTCATCAACAACTTTCTGTATTAAGTTCCCCCCTCAACCCCAAACCAAACCACATGTCTCTGGTGTGTTCCGCAGCAGTTTTCTTAATCTCTCCTAGTGGACTCATTTCATTCTGTCCCATATGTCTAGTCAGTTGTGTACCTGCTCATTCCCTGCTAGATTGTGAACTTGTTTGGAAGTGTGAGACGTGTCGCATTTGTCTTTATGTCATCCGCAGCTTTGAGCGTAGGAGATAGTCCAGTAATTTCCTAGGTGGCTCCATCATGACTAGTAAATCACATGTTTACAATGAAGACTCGCAGCACTGGAGTGCCTGTTGTGGCTCAGCACTAACCATCCTGGCTAGTATCTGTGAGGACACGGGTTCAATCCCTGGCCCTGCTCATTGGGTTAAGGATCCGGTGTTGCCTGAGCTGCGGTGCAGGTTGCAGATACAGCTCGGATCCTGTGTTGCTGTGGCTGTGGTGTAGGCTGGCAGCTGCAGCTCTGATTTGACCCCTAGCCTGGGTGTGGCCCTAAAAAGACAAAAGGAAAAGACTAGCAGTACCAGGCACTTACGTCTGAAGCCTTATACTCTACTCTGGCCTTATTTTCTACGGTTAGAAAATGCTTCTTACACCATCTGTGTATCTTCTCTGAACACCGTCCTTGGATTTAACCACGATTGTTCTCCCCCCGCCCCACGTCAGTCCTGCCTTTCCTCCTTCCTCGTACGCCCTTCTCACCCCCCTTTCATGTCTCTCTTTCTCCAGCCAACTTCTTCTCCTTGGCCACAGATACGCGTTCTCCAAGAAGCCTGCCCTAAACTTCATGCCCTCCCCCAGCTGGCCTGGATGTCCCTCCCCGGGTCCCCATGGCCTTCCTCCCACCCACTCATCACACTGATCAATGCCCTTGTGATACATTCGTTTCTTCTCTCTTTCCTCTGGTGTGTGAGATCTGGAAACTCAGAGCCTACCTTGTGCTATTCATGACTGTAACCTCAGGGATCTAACAGGGTCCGGCACATTTGTGGGATGAATATATCCTTTTTTTTTTTTTTTTTCTTTTTAGGGTCTCACTTGCAGCATATGGAGGTTCCCAGGCTAGGGTTTAAATCAGAACTACAGCTGCCAACCTACACCACAGCCACAGCAACACTAGATCCGAGCCGTGTTTGTGACCTACACCGCAGCTCACGGCAACACCGGATCCTTAACCCACTGAGCGAGGCCAGGGATCGAACCCACATCCTCATGGATACTAGTCAGGTTTTGTTACCACTGAGCCACAGTGGGAACTCTGAATATATAATCTTTAATTATTTTTTTCTAATGTGAAAAGAGAATCCCATTAAATTAATGACTTGCCCAAGACCTCACAAGGTCAGCATAGCCTGCTCAAGTCAGGTTGGGAATGGATCACTGCAGCACTAAAGGCTCAAGAAGAATCCTATGTACCATGCCAGAATCCTTGCCACTTCTGAGTAGAAAAAGAAAAGGGGCGTTCCCATTGTGGTGCAGTGGAAACAAATCCAACTAGGAACCATGAGGTTGCGGGTTCGATCCCTGGCCTTGCTCCATGGGTTAAGGATCCGGGGTTGCCTTGAGCTGTGGTGTGGGTTGCAGACGTGGCTCAGATCGCGTGTTGCTGTGGCTCTGGCGTAGGCCAGTGGCTACAGCTCCGATTAGACCCCTAGCCTGGGAATCTCCATATGCCACAGGTGTGGCCCTAAAAAGGATGAAAGACAAAAACAAAAAAAGAAAGAAAGAAAGAAAGAAAAAGAAGAGAGACGTTCACATCTCTGAGGTTTAACTGTATGACTAAATAGTGTTTAATAATAGGTTGATGGGTTGTGTTTTGTGTCATCTCATGGATTTACTAGCTATTTGTGTTTGGATTGACTGTAAGGATAGAATTCGTCAATCTCAAGCCAGAAATACAACGTAAAGGTAGTAGATGAAGAAAAGAAGTCTACCTTCTAGAGCCAGAAATGAAAGAGATGGCCGGGTCTTCAGCCAGTGGTGTCGGGTTTACCAAAAGCAGGTCTCAAGTCTTTAACTTTGTGACATAGAAAGATCAGGTCATAAAAGTCTTCTGTGCAGCTGAAAAAAATAATTGCTCAGTGACTCAAGACTGTATTTGGGAGGTATCCACAAAATGCACCCTTTGCTATATTTACCAAAGTACTTTTTGTCTTCTTAGAAATAGATTTAGTATGAGCTATTATTTTCACCACCCATAAAAATAATGATCATAAAAATATAAACCAGGTTCAGGAGTTCCCATCATGGCTCAGGGAAACCAAATCCGACTAGCATCCGTGAGGACTTGGGTTTGATCCCTGGCCTTACTCAGTGGGTCGGGGATCTGGCATTGCCAAGAGCCGTGTTGCTGTGGCTGTGGTGTAGGACGGCCGCTGTAGCTCCAGTTCAACCCTTAGCTTGGGAACCTCCGTATGCCTCGGATGCAGCGCCCCCCCGCCCCCCCAAAAAAGCTAAAAAAAATATATAAACCAGATGCAGAGGTACCATCCAATTCTATACCCTCTTGCTTAAGGAACCACTGTAAGAATAGTCGAGTGCAGTAAAACAGTCACTTCTTTCCTCCAAATCACAAAATTTTCATGGGGGGAGAAGAACCATCATCAGTTGTAGCAACTATAACTTGGATTGAAACACATTTTGGAGTGTGTGAGTTCCATTAGTTATGAATCCACCTATGAAACACCCAAAGTCTCTCTTGCAAATCCTTTCTGGGACAACTTTCTGCGTCATAAACAGAGAAACACATCAACATCTCTGTTTGCAATTTGTCTCGTAATCTGCAGCAAGTACATGGAGCTTCATTCTATCTGGCACACGATCATAAAAAAAACCAAAAGTCTCAAACTCTGAGCAAACACAAAGGGGCTAAATTAAAGCACGTCTTCATGTGTCACTCTGCCTGGTAAAAAACGGCCGATGGCTGATCATTCATCTGCCATTTTCTACACGAGCAAAGTGTAAAGAGATGAGTCATTCTCCAATGAAGACATATTTTCTGGGAAATCAACAGCCACACATTGTTTTGGTCTGCATGCACATGAATAAATGTCTTAGAGTATATATCCACATTGCTACTTGGGGGGTGAAATTTTGAACATCATCACACCCCCCTTTTTAACAAGAAAAGCTTTTTTTTCTTTTCTTTTTAGGGCCACTCCCGCAGCATATGGAGGTTCCCAGGCTAGGGGTCCAATCGGAGCTGCACCTGCCAGCCTACACCACAGCCACAGCAATGTCCAATCTGAGCCGCGTCTGCGACCTACACCACAGCTCACAGCAATGCTGGATCCTTAACCCGCTAAGCGAGGCCAGGGATCAAACCCACAACCTCATGGTTCCTAGTCAGATTTGCTTCCACTGTGCCACGATGGGAACTCCAAGAAAAGCTTTTGAATAATCATTCTTAAATTCCAGCAGGTAAAAAATTTGTGAGGCTTCACAAACTTGATTGCTTTCGAATTAATAATAATTTGTGAACTGAGCTACTAGTCCACAACCAACAATATTTAGTTTCAAAAAAGAGAAAAAGGTGGCAGAAGCCAAAGTGGAAAGAGGAGAGCTCCCTCCCCACACAATGAAAACACACACACACATTCACAACTGCACCTGTGCAAATGGAGAGAGGAGTGACAAAATGAAGGGAAGGCAAATGTTTTGTAAAGTAACTCTAGAAAAACGGTAATTCCGTTAGTATGTGAACGGAGCCACTTTGGTCACTCCCCTCCCTCCCCACTTAGAAGGTGGGTTGCTCATGTCAACACCTGTCATCAAATGTACATGGCATTTCATAATTTGAATTTTAAGACAAATGAAAAAAAAAACACTATTAAAAAATTGAAAGCTGGCAAATTTGATTTAAATGGACGCTGACCTCCAGGCCAACAATGTTGTTTGAATTCTGCCCGACACACTGCTGCTGCCAGGGAGCATGAAAGGAACAGCCAGTGGTCACCCTGTGCTTACGTATCACATGTCAGGCTTAGCAAGAATGTTCTGCTCTTAGAAAATTACATTGTTAAAAATAAGTGACAAAGCTTGAGCAGCCCCTTCAAATCCATAAGGACATCTGGAGGAACTGAAGCATGCTTATAATAAAACCAGGATTTCTAAAGTAGAGAGAGACTAGAGCTCACGTAGCATCTTGCCAAGTAATCAGATAAAAATGATTACACAAGTTTCCAACAATAAATTCCTTCTGCATTTGCTGAGTGAGCACATGAGGCAGGAAAGAAGCACATGCTTAGAACCATACTTTTCTCTCTCAGACTTTTCTACGGGGGTGTTTTAAAGCATCTCTTGCCCCCTTCTCCCCTTAAATGCTCTTTCTGAACAGCTCTTGAGAAGCCCTTGAAATGGAAAACTCGAACTTAAATCCAGACTTAGAGCCAGGGTCCATTGCTTGACAATGGAAAGAGCGGGAAAAAAATCACCCCCAACTTCCTTGTCACTATCTCAGCCACCAACCCATCTATCATAAGAATTGTGGCTCCTGGGTAACCGATGAGGCACATCCATACAATGCTGTAACCACAGTTTGAGACAAATGCCCTGATGGGGAGAAGGTCAGAGGCTGATCAAGGTCCCGTGGAATCCTCAGCATATTTGTCACTGGCCAGGCTTCAAAGTGAGTTTTCCATTTTGTCAGACATGAAAAACTGCAACCAGATGGTGTCAAGATCCTTCCTCTCTGTGTTTAACGACACACGCTTAGGTACAGTCAATAGTAAAAATCAAATTAGCCCGAATACCAGTACACCTGGCACCCTGCCTACGGCTAAGGTAGGAGGGACGTCGTGATTTCTGTCTCTCTCCCATTAAGAAAGCCCGCGCGACTCATCCCTAGTTGTCTGCAACGCGATTAGAAAAGGATGATTTTTCTAGAGCTATGGATCATCCCAAGCCAATAGGGAAAGGCAGCATGTTATTCCAAACTGTCATCCTATTTCCAACGGCAAGGAGGAATTTAGAGAGTCACCCCCTGCCACCCCCACCCCCTCCCAATCCCCCTTGGACTAAATGAAAAGGAGGGGATACGGTGTGATGTCCGGTGTCTGCCATATAGAAGATCTGTCCCCGTTATCATACACCCCGTATCGTGTGGCTAACTTCCACGCTTCAGTTAGTCTAAAGATGCAGTGCAGACATTTGGATGCGCTTCGCCTGTGAGAAACTATAAGCTATTGGTAGAAAAACGTAAAGGCAGGAGGCAAAAAGCAACTCGGAGAGGGGGAGTATGAAGATGCCCCGATTAGGAAAATAAACTGGGGGAAAAAATGTTATCCATTAGAAAGCACAAGGAAGGCGATTACCACCATTAACGTGTCACATGTGTGCTCTTAAGATATCTTAGGAAATGAGAATGGTTGCATTCAGTGATGCCGTGTTTGTTTAGCTCCAGTCTGAGGTGGCATTTCACTGGGCAAAATGGGGGTCGAGAGAGCTGGAATCCCAATTCTTGGAGCAGTTAAGATGAAAATGGCATTCCGATTTAAAATGTGGGTCTGAGAGGGAACAGATGAATCTTGGCCATGGGCATTTGTAAATGCAGACTAGCACAAAATGCTGGGGGAAATTCTTCTGTCTGCATCATTCCGGGCAGCCAGAATCTCGAATGAGGGTTCCTCGTTCCCCCATGAGTCCTGCTTACTGCACTGTCAGAGTGAGCACGTCATGCAATTTTAATTATCAGCCTTACTGCCGAACAAAGTTTTCATGCTAAGAAGTGGCCAAATGACAGGACTTCTGGCATTTGGGTTCATTTCCTAGAAAGCCAGCCTTTTGGATAGGGCTCTGTGTCCCCCACACCTCCATGGAACGCAATAAAGATTTTATTCTCTGCTCCAATAATTATTGGCAAGAACCGGATGCCGCCTTCTGTCATCGTGCAGGGAAAAGCACATGAAGAAGATCCCAGGATCGGGCAAGACGGGGGTGAAGTGAGGTCACCACTGGCACGAAGAAAACCATCGAACCTTTGAACACAAAGATTGTAAATGTCTACTGTTTTTTTAAACGTATTATTTTTGGCAGGGTTGCATATGTTCTCTGCGCTCATTCCACGAATCTGGCTGATTATTATTCCAATCACCAGAGGAAGAGAGAGTCACATTAATTTGTAGTAATTAATAGCACTGATGCATTTGACAGCGCATGTTAACAAGCCTCTTTGATTGTTTGGATCTCTAACTGCGGCCCTTCTTGTTTGCATCACCTCCAAGGAATTCATAATATCAAAGCTTAACGGTATCTGATACTTGTCAAAATGCAATTTATAAAAGTTTAATTCTTTTATTGATTTAGTTTGGTTTTGATGCCTGCAGAGTCAGCTCCCTTGACAGAACTTAGCGGATTCAAATGCTTGTCACCAGCTCGGCCTCCTTTTTGCAGGGAACAATTGCCATAGGCCAAGCCAACAGGCATGGTTTAATTGCCATTAATTAAAAGCATAAATCTCTTTTTTCTTCAGTTGCTCTGCTCTTAAAGGGGGCTGCACATCTCTCTCTTTTCCTGTGTTTGTCAGAACACCTTCTGGCAAAGCAAAGTTAACCCATTCCATCTTTCTAAGCACTTTCTGGGCTACTCTTTTGAAGCCTTGCTCTTATGATCTGATGTGAAATGCATGCGGTTCGGTGATATTTAACAAACTGGATTTCTTCTTTATTGCAGTATAATGAGGTCAAATGAAACCCTCCATGGGTTGTATACATGCTTAAATGGTTTTTGCATCAAATTCTTTTTGACAGTAAATAAAACAGCAGCCAAACAAAACATCAGCTCCTTAAAATTAGAGGGGGGGCGGGGAGAGACTGGATAACTAGGAGCCTTTAAAGCAAAGACACAGATATGCTTTTTGACATTAGGTGCAAGGAACCTTCCCACAAAATAAATCTGCCTGGTCATTTTGAGATTGGGAGCAATTAGTGAGATTCTTGAGATAAAAGGAAGTACGGGGTTTAACAGAGCCCAGATGATGATACAGTAAATATTACCCGCGCTCCGTTTACCTTCTGGT